>NC_056731.1:1429332729-1429355229 GCF_019279795.1 Protopterus annectens | reverse complement strand
GTGTGAAACTAGCACTGATAAGTCATCATCTTTCATTATTTAGAAATTATTTTCCTCAGCCATCCATGGTAAAAGCTATGGCTACAAAGCCCTAAAGCAAACCAGGGCACTATAACCACAGGTGCTGAACAGGAATGAGGTACAAGCTTTGGGAGAGGCGCACTTGTTATAGCAGGTGAAGGGATGCAGAACCGGCCTCTGTTAAGTAACTTGGCAAACATTATTGTATACAACTGCATGAAAGATGACTGTGATATTACTAAGTAATGGAATGAGTGATGTGCCAAGATACTATGAAGTCTTTTAAAATGCAAGTCTTTTAAAATTCATAATATTAATTATGCCTGCCTATAAATGCTGAAATAAAAGACATCAGAGAACTGAAATACACAGATAAGCATAATATTCATACCCAAATTGTAAACTTGCAGCCATTTAATTGGTAATTCAAAGGAAAATGTTCTTACACAAACCTGTTTATTGCAATCTACACATAGATAAGCATGCCCTTTAATTAATGAATAACATTTGGATTACGTCAAGATTTCCAGCTTGATAAATTATACCACCATATGCTTACTTGTGGCAGTCATAACATCAACATAATTTTTCCCTGAAGCAGATTCATATCATTTCATTTTAAAACATTTGAAGATCATCATGTTTTAAAAAGATGAGAACAGAATTAGAAATACATCCAAAGCAGGAACTAGCCAAAAAAAAAAATGAAAAGCAAGCTATCAGCCTTTCTAACCTGTTACGCAAACTTTCTTCTGTCAAGCAACAGTTTAGCTGTTGAAGCAATGAGTTATCCACAGATGTTATCATCACTCTCTATGGATGAATAAAGAGATAAAGATGTCTTACTACATTTTAATTACAGATAAAAATACTGACTGCTGCAAGTAAGCATTCACAGGTATTGAAGTAACCAGCATTAAATATAATGCAATGCTGTAATGTTTTAAATTCAGTTTTATAAGCTGTATTCTAGTTTATTACAAGTGACAGAAATACAGTTAATATTCATGTAAATCTTATGTTACATTTATATTATTGGAACATACATGCATTTATGTTTTCTGTATGCTAAAAATGAACTGTTATTTGTTCCATTCCTTGCTGACCCATTAGAAACAGTCTGGGTAAATGTATAATTTTTGCTTCTGGTGATGGTGCTGAGAGGGGTGACTGATCTGACTGATATATTAAAGCTCCCTGGCTTTATAAAAATGTTAAATATTTAAAATGTCGACTTCTTGCTGTATGTTTAGATAATTTAAGCTGAATATCCTCCAGGATTTTAAATTGTTTTTCAGTGCCCTGAAATGTGTTATCCTTCATTTTAAATGCATATATCTCTGGTTGCCTAGTTTCTGCTTTGGAATGGATCCAGTATTGTTTCATAATGTTGATTCAAATATGAAAGCAGATGTCTTGGCCATGTCACCAAACAGCATACATTATGCAGGAAATCAAATGGAAGTTTTATAAAGCACTTAACAAGGGAAATGTTGACATTGTTCAGCTTTGAGATGAAGCCTTTAATACTTCTTGGCATAATTCATAATATAGGAATATCATATCTACTTAAGCAGTAGAGCATTTAGAATTAAATAATTTGAACTAAAATATGTGCATTATGAATATTAGTAAATAAAAACCAACAGATTCTAAAATGTAAGTGGAAGTAACATGCAACGGCCTGCAAAGTATGTTTAGTAAATATAAATCAGCTGCCTGCCTTCTCTTGTCTACCAGCATTAATCTATTGATAAACCAAGTACTGAAGTTGGTTTACAGTGGCATTTTGTTAGATCACAGATTATCAGATTCAATAACAATGTACCTTCTTTAAACTGTAGAAAAAACCATTGACTCTCCTTTATGTATCAAAAAATTCCTTTGTTATTCACAGCCAAAAAGAGCATACACTGCACTGTATAGGAACAGGCAGAACCCTCCTTCCTTCCCTCAGATATATTATTTATTTATTTATTTATTTGCATTTGTTTAACCAGGATAGTCCATTGGGCTCAAGAACCCGTTTTCAATGGAGTCCTGGGGAGAAAAGCTCCACATACATATTTAACAGAGAATGAGGATATACATAGACATTACATGGGGTTCAACATGAGAAAAGTAACAAGTACAGGGGAAATACATATACATTTGATGGGGTAAAACATAGTACAATGTACATAATAAATCGTGCAGAAAACAGCTGAAACAAGGCAATAAGAGTTACACCAAATTAAAAAAACAAAAATATGCTGCCTGGTGTTCGTATAGTCAGAGTAGTCAGAGCTAAAAGAGTTACAAGATGGTATACCCTTGAAGTAACCATGTGGCCATGAATGCTATTTTTTAACATTTGATATGAATTCAAAAACACATTAACTTTTTCCATTCATTTAGTCTAATCGCATGCAATTCTAAATTGTTAATGTATTTTTGTAGACAGCATGCTCAGACATTCTGAACCTACTTTGAAAAATTCCTGGATCTCCTTATGGGAATGGACTCATCATTTATAATGTGCTGTATCAAAAGATTGTTGTATGCTTAAAAGGCACAACTTGATTTAAAGTTGATGCATCAGGAGGATGAGAACCTGAACTTGATGTACAGCAGGCATGCTTAACTCAAAGGCTAGAAGGTGAAGTAGAAAAATAAATCATGACTTCCTTCCGAGTCTCAGGATTTCTTATTTTAAGATGTGAAGGTGGCAGTGTGGGGAATATAGCATTCATGGTTGCCATGTGAAAAAATAACGAAGATGATGATAGGAGAAAGAAAAGAAAACAATAAAGAGAGAAAAATGACGAAATGGGAAATTATACTACAAGATCATTACACACAAAAGGAGATGTAGGAAGTTCACATTGAAAGAAAGCAGAAAGGAACAGAGGAACACAGCAGTAGAGGAGATACACAGCTCCAAAGAAAAGTAATGAAGAAGTGAACATGGCAGAAAATGCAGGTTACACTGTATTTATTTCCAGATTTTAATTTAGCTCAGTGTAGGTGTATCTATTTACAGAGAGAGTAGAAGAGGGGAAGGAATTAGAGATCATACCTACTGATTTAAAGTGTTTTCAGTTAATTATTGAATAACATAAGAAACAAAAGAGATGCTTTGTAATATGCCACTGTGAGATGATATTAACTGCAGCTATATACATTTGGCCCATAGTGATGTTCCATAAACTTAGTTCTCTGCCCTAACTTTGTACTTTCTTTCTGTCACAACCATCTACATTTTTGCAAGAAGTTTTTATGGAATATATTTATAGCATATATACTAATTTAGTCCTTATGTTGTATTGGCATCTGTTGCCCTATGCTTTTGATGCCAAAGTAGGGAGTTCATCTGCCTACAACATTAAATATACAAGTGGGACAGCTTGCCAGCATACTGTTTCTCAAATGTATGAGTCACCTTGATAATTTCACAATCATTTAATAATCAACAAACAACGTCCTCTAGATAAACATACATACACTTTATTTATAAATATTAAAATATATACCATACACTGAAGATACCATGAAACCATGAAACATGGGGCAATGTTTCCGTGGTCATCACTTTGTATACTAATTTCCTTCTCAGACAGGTGATATCACTGACCCTTTCATACCATCTTGCTGTGTCAGACTTCCATTATTTAAATTAATGAATCTCTTGATTTGCTGACCACTTGTTTTGTTGTAATAAATACACAGTGATTATCCACAAAGAATCATATTCTCATTGAAAAAATGTCCTTCTGAGGATATTAGCTCTCCTGTAAATTATAGCTTAGTAAAGTGAAATACCAGTGTTCTGTATATCTCATTGTTTGTCTTAATGTAGAGCTTAAATTTATCTATAGCACTCATTATCCATTGAACCTTCATGGCTCCTTGGGTCTATATTATATCCTCAAACGCTTAAAAAAGCGAACGCTGATAGATTGAACTTATTTTCGCGAAACTGCAAAATATCGAAGCAGCAGAAACTTGAATTTTTTCCTAGGGAAAGAATTCGGTTGTCCATTTCTGTTGCTTCGGTATTTTCAGTGTTATGGTGGAAAGTTACTGGTCGGATTCAGGTAAGTGTGCAATTGTGTGGATGTGAGTGTTAGGGTGATTTAGGTGAGTTAGGGTTAGGGCTCGGGTTAGGTGTGTGTGCGATTGAGTGGACATGAGGGTTAGGGTGGATTTAAGTGAGTTAGGGTTAGGGAGCGAGTGAGGTGAGTGTGCGATAGTGACGGACCTTAGGGTTAGGGTTTGGGTTAAGGTAAGTGGGTAGTTAGTGGTGTGTGCATAGTTTAGTGTAGGGTTAGGTATCAGATTTTAGGTGTATGTGTGTGGATTTCTGTTTGTTTTGTGTGCTTGTGTTGTGTGTATGTGTTTTGGATCAGCGATTTTTTTCCCTGGGAAAAAAATCGTTGATCTGACAGTTCAAGATTGTAAGCTTTCACTTAAATTAGGTTGATCAATCAGCGTTCACTTTTTTAAGCGTTCGATGATATAATATAGACCCGGCTCCTTGATGTGATCCCATCAGTGAACAGTGAGCAAAACTTCTGCTCTTAATCCAGCAAACAATGAAAATGTCAGGCAAAGTTTCATTCCACAAGGATCTGGCGAAACAATGTGTGAGTTATCCACAAAACACTATTCTGTTCTTATCATCTTCTGGTGGGCATCTGTCTGATAATGATTATGTATGTTTCCGAGTGTCCTGGCCATTGTAACCCCATTATATAATTTCTGGGTGATAAAAAGAACAAATTTTCAAGTAATCCCATTTTTTTACCAAAATTAAAATAACTGTAAATAACTGATACCCTCAATGATGTGCCTGGTGTAGAAGACTGCCAAATGTTATGGATGGCAGATATATATATACTTTTCAACAATACACATTGAAAACACCTGAACGTAGCATGGCACGGTACTCTGCTACTTCTAAGTCCTAAGCGCACATATTAAAACAAAAAGCTGATGTGACATTTGTTGTTCTGAATGAGTAGTATATCATAAACCAAAACTTTATGCAATTTATGAAAAAATGATTGGTCAGTAAATAAATAACTGGGGAACGTGTATTCAAAAGTGAAAGAATGAATGAAGGTAGTATGGGGATACACTTAATATTGCTATAAAAGCAGGCTGCATAGTGTTGTAATAGTAGCTGGGTCAATATTTAGTTAAAAAATAAAATGACTGGAAGATTATTCTCCACTACAAGCTAATTTACAATAGCATATTGCTATAAAACGTACTATGTGATAGAGTATAATATGCTTGTAAGACAACTTAATAAAGGAAAGGGCTGGCTGAGAGGATAAGGATTTACATGACAATTTATGAGCAATGTGGTGAGCATAGCTTAACATCTGATCTAAATGTGGGCTTTCATTGTGTTTACGTCTTTAAACTTACCTTAAAATATATAAATAAAATCAAGGCCATCTGACTGAGGAACATTTGGCTGCTTGATACCTGAATGATCCAACTACAACTGCTTGATAACTTTTGCTCAACGCAGTGTTTATTTTCTGTACATTTCTTCATTATGTACAGTAGTGTAGCATGCAGGCTGAAAATGTTTTAAATCACATGTAGTGTAAGATCATAGCATCCCCAGAATGTTAGCGATACATTTTTCTTTATATATCACTGAGCACTTATTTTTACAGTTGTCATGATTTTGGAATGAGGATATATAAGTAAGGGTATGTGGGAGTTCAGGAAGTTGCAAAGATGAGTGTTTAGCTTTTTGATAACTGTGACTGTGCAGAACTACTTTTTGTATGAATTAATGGGCTAGCTAGTTTGTGATTTCAGGGTGGTAGGTTCATGCAACTGTAGCTGAGGAATTTAGTTCAGGTCAATTAGGTATTGATCGAATATAGTAGACCCTTATCTGAGTTCTTCTGTGTAGCCTGATCTGCCATTAAATATTAAAAAATGTGCAAGTCCAAAATCACTTCAAGCCATTAGACTATTAAGGAAGGCAGCTAAAAGATTATTTATGAAATATAGAAAATGCTATCAATAGACAGCAGATGGCAACATTCACTGAAATGGAACTTTCAGACATATCACAACATTTTTTCAAGGAACCAGAATTTTGTTTTTCCCACAAATTTCATTTACTTACTAAGACCTGGAAACAATGTGTGTTCACATGTGATCATTACAAACATACAGAATCCAGTTTCTGCTCAAATGAACAGAATGATATTTCTCAGCAGACCTCTTCATTGGAACCACATAAATTCATTAGAGTTTCACAATCAGGTGAGGTAGACATCAGCTCTCAGGACTGGTAGGATTCCCAATGTTATGTTTAGTTATCTGTGTATCATGAAAAAAATGTTACTAATGCTGACCTTATTCACAGGGTTCATCAATCAACCAAGTTAATAAAGCCACAGAAACTTTTTTTTTCGGTATTTTACCCTGGGAAAGTCCGTTACCAGTAATCTGAAAGAAATACTAGCAGCACTGGTTGCAAGCAGGCACAAGTCAACCAGTGGCTGGATGAGTTTAGGACTGCTGACGACCCACAGTTTTGTAAGTATACAGATAAAGATACTTTAAGTTACACTAAAAGCTGGAAATAGGCAAGACTGGTATGCATAATGCTCTTCTCTTTTTTGCCCCTCTGTATTTTATTTTACAGCTGCCCAGGAGATTGAGATTGCAGAGAACAGGGAAGTCCATGCTGAACATTTAGAAAGGCTAAGAAAAGCAAGCGGTATGTATGTAGTACAAAATTATTATTATTGTATTAAAAGTATTGATGTTCTGTACATTAGGAACATCAATATCTTAACTGTAAAATCAAGCATGGATGCTTCATTCTGTAGCTCAAAGGAATTCTAGGAGTCCATTGTAATAGTGCATGCAGATGTTGTGGGTTTAAATCCCTCAAGTAACAAATGTATTCTAAACTAATAAAAAAAAATATTAAATATTAATTACAACACATTTGGCATAAATGCATTGTTGCTAACTTAATCTGCATTATTTTAAAAAGCATATATGCAATATATGCATATTGCAAAGATTACTTAGAACAATCATCAGTCTTAGTTTGTATAATTAATGTAAAAATAAAATTATATTTAATCATAGTAATTTATTGTATGTGACAAATGATGGATCTAATTATCTTTAACAGTTTGTGTCTGTTACCCCACCCTTTATCTTTTTTATTTTTATAGGTGTGGTCACAATGATCTGATGTCATCCATTTCTGACAACTGACAAAATGATTTCCAGCACAGGGAGGTAGGCCAACCAGTGAAGCTCAGCCTGATACCCCTCCAGTGTCTGTTGCTGTGACGCCAAGCATATCGTGGACCCAACCTGGCAGTACTGCTTCTGCAGCCCCTGCACTACCTGGACCCTCAACATCAGGTAGCAGCTGGTTCACTGGCACCCTCCGGGTGTATTGATGGAGGTGGTGATTTTGTCACCTACCAGGAGATGCCAGGTATGGTGCATGAAGTTGTGGAAAGTACCAGTGATGCATGCTTCAGATGGATGGGGAAGATGCTGGCTGGAATGTTGGGAAAAAAACCCATCAAGCACTCTAACAGCAAGCTGAGGTAGGGAATGGGCAGGAGAGTTCTGAGGGTGAGGACCAGATTCTCACTGTCCTCATGCTTGACTGGCATGAACATTGGATATCCCTTGCTTACCCCCAGTTATGGTGTCTTCCAACCCGTTGTTTACCTCAACATCCCTGTCTTTGTCTTGTTTGTCCTGTTTGTCTGCAACTACTTCCTCACCTACCTGACTTAACTGTCCCTGACATACCTACGTCCCTTGCCAAACATTCCTCTCTTACTGAAATTAAACAAAAAAATGGGCACATGTTCCACAAAAAATATTATCCCATACATAGCTCTCTACTTCACACATGTGTCTTCTCAACACACTCGATTCAGTCCAGTTAGCTATATGATATGATCTCTGTTGTGGTGACAGCCCAAATTAATCCAACATTCTATCCATGTTCATTTTACACTGTTGAAGAAGTGGATAACTTTGGTTCTTTCCTAATTCACTTCTGCACATTACTAACTTCTTTCTCCTTTGCTCTTCCCCCTGCATGCCTCTTATTTGAGTCTATATCACATAAGTGAATGCTAAAAATAGCAAACGCTGATATATCGAACTTCAAAGCCCTTCTTCTTCTTCTTCTTTTGGCAGCTCCCATCAGGAGTCACCACAGCAGATCAACTTTTTCAATTTCTTCCTGTCCTCTGCATCTTGCTCTGTCACACCAAATACCTGCATGTCCTCTCTCATCTGTTTGTGGATGCCACCAGCCATAATCAATTGGAGATAATAGACAATCTGCTAGCTGACAGTTTCTCATAGTTCATCCCCCTGTTACCACTGGTCATCAGCCAAAGTATACATGCAGACATTATTCAGTTTGTAAAAGCACAGAATCAGTGGGCCCTGACAACATCTCATGTTGCCTATACTGTGACTTAAAACCTGCCTTAACAGACACAGTTGTATACCTACTTAAACACAGCCTTCAGAAGCCTATGTTCTTGCAGAAGGGTGTGCAGCAATAGTCACCTGTCTGAGCAAGAGGGGACCATCATCTGATGCATGGACTTTTAGACACACAATCCTGACTCTCTTCATCTGTGAAGCAGATGAGCGACTCATCATAGACATTATCAAAAAGGACACAGGTAATCTCCTGACTGTGCACCAAACCTATGTTTAATTTGTTAAGGTTACATCATGTCTGTTAAATCTGTTTGGCACCTTCAAGAAGATCATCAAGAGCATGCATGATGAAAAAACTGTCATCCCACATAACCTGACCTGGCCAAGGCATTTGGCACAAATCCGTACTCTGGTATTACAGAGAGACTCTCTCAAATATGCATCAGTACCCAATCACCAAGTGGGTAGACAAATGGATCACATACAAGACACATAATGCTGAAAGTGTGTGAAGTCACCTCTAGTTAGACTCCATTGACCAGGTCCATAACTCAGGGTTCTGTACTAGGCCCTTTCCTGTTCAGTATTTAAGCCTCATAAGTCAAGGCAAACAAGGATGGCCTTTGGTCAACTGGTGCTCTAGGCAAAAGGCCTCCACAGCAACCTCCCCACACCACCTGGTGCCGCCATCCTGATCTACTTACACCATCCAAATTACTGGAAAAGTGCCCCTACTAGAGGGGCGCCCTAGGCGGCCATCCAGTTGGCCTATGCCTAAGGCCAGCTATGAAGACAAACTTACACATCCTGTGTCTAACCAGCTATGTGTATGACTGCAAATTGTGGGCAATCATTGAATCAAAGAACACTATTGATATATTGAAGAAAGTATTAACACACAAAAATAATTGTTGCCAGAGCCATGGAGACACAGTAGATGAATGAAAATTATTATTAGTTCCTTTATGAAAGCAAATACACAAGCTAATTACAATATAGACAGCACACATCTATGAGCAGACCAAATGGTATGTGACATTGGTACAAAGGTAGATAGTAAGCATGCCTTCCACTAGCATGTGCCCACAGTGGTGATTTATCCCTTGTATGTAACACAACTTATGTGCAAGGCATCCGCATTAAAGGACATTCTAGGTCCATTGTTCTCAGCCCTTATCACACCAATAACTGAGTACAATGTACCCTTTTGCATGTACCTTACCACACATCTTCCAGGGATGATTTACTCAAGCGTCTGACTTTTGCCACAGTGAGCTTCCACACGTCTTATCAGCCATACATTTGTATTTGTTGTGATGCATAACTATTAGACATTGACAGTCCAGACGTCCCTTCAAGGTGTTATACAAGATGCTTTTGTGATACGTGTTCCTGTGATGTACCCAGTAAATACATAGCTCATTGACAGCATTGATGGCACATTGATGGCATGGGTGGATTGTGGCATACATATGTCATGCAAACCTCTCAGCTAGCCAGGACTGCTTGTAATTTAAACAGATGTAACAGTGCACCTCTTGAAACATCCAAAAAGTTGTTATTTTTGAGGATGGTACCCTTGATTCCCCTTATAGATTACTTTCAAATCATTATAGTTTTACAGGTGTGTTTAACAAGAACATAAGTAATAACTCACAATCATATATTCTATGTCAATGACACAATTATGGTGGTATTATTCTGATATTGTCCATGATTGTGCATGCTTCTGTCTACTGTTGTTCATGACCCTGTTGCTATGTATCCCACTGGTTGAGACCTATGCTGACATTACATTCTTATTCAAGCAACTCATTTTGAACATCTTCACAATATACACATAAACCCTATTGTATGCACCATCCTTGATAAATGTTATCTCCAGTGATCATGTCAGGATAGTTATATCACAACCAATCATCTCCATGGATACGTGTCCTTGTGTGACAGTCACATAAGATGCAATAACTTTGTGATGATATGAATATAGCCACATAGGAGGTGTAAACAGCATTACATACTGTATCATATATGTATGTGATTGCTACTCATGCTACAACTGTCTTGTCTTTGGGGTGAGCCTACATTGACCTACCCTTATCTGGTGTACATTACCATATTTCACTTGTCAGTAATGGTGCTGAATTCAATGATGATTGTATACATCTGGAGTCAGGTACTGTCTGTAATGTGTGCTATTATCAATATTTGTTTACCAAAGGTGACAATGCTACTTTTCTTTCCATTTGATTTAAGTTTGTTTCTAATGCATCATTCATTTGCATGGCTTAGATTTTAGTATAATTAGCCTTTTATCTGGATTAGTAGTTTAGAGATTCAAGAAGCAGAGAATGAGCAGAAGGATCTCAGTACAGAGCCATGATGAATGCCACCAGTTGCCTATTTCCTTCCTGTAGTGGCACTTGCTACCTAAAGTCTGTGGTTTCTGTTAGCCAATTTGTTATGCATCTTACAACATAAGGGACTGCATTTAGGCATCTAAGCTTACTAATGCATTCAGCATGGTGAATAGTGTCAGGGGCTCTGGCCATGTCCAGATATTCTGTATGCACTGTATGACCACTATCTTCAACAGTGAATTTCTTGAGAACGTTTACTAAATTAAGTGGACAGGATTTCCCTTTAGAAAAAAGAAAAAAACAGTGCGGTGAGTGTGTAGAGCAATGAGATGTTTTATAGTAGAGCTTATGAAATCAGATATAAAATGCTCCAAGGCTTTGCAAATTAGGACTGTTGCATCTGTAGGTCACACAAATGGAACTGAGGCCAGCTTTACAGAGAGCTATGACAGTAACGATTTTAAATATCTCAGGAAAATACGTTATGGCAATGCTTAATTTAAGCAGTTTTAGGAGGGGTTCAGAGAGGGCATGTTTGGATGCATTTAAGGTGGAGGTGGGATTACATCAAAGATCAGCTCTGAGCCCTTTCTTATTTGCAATGGTGATGGACAGGTTGACAGACGAGATCAGACAGGAGTCCCTGTGGACTATGATGTTTGCAGATGACATTGTGATCTGTAGTGAGAGTAGGGAACAGGTGGAGGAGACCCTGGAGAGATGGAGATATGCTCTAGAGAGAAGAGGAATGAAGGTCAGCAGGAATAAAACAGAATATATATGTGTGAATGAGAGGGAGGGTAGAAGAATGGTGAGGATGCAAGGAGTAGAGGTGGCGAAGGTGGATGAGTTTAAATACTTGGGGTCAATAGTTCAGAGTAATGGTGAGTGTGGAAGAGAGGTGAAGAAGAGAGTGCAGGCAGGATGGAGTGGGTGGAGAAGAGTGTCAGGAGTGATTTGTGACAGACGAGTACCTGTAAGAGTGAAAGGGAAGGTCTGCAAGAGGGTAGTGAGACCAGCTATGTTATATGAGTTGGAGACAGTGGCATTGACAAAAAGGCAGGAGTTTGAGCTGGATGTAGCAGAGTTAAAGATGTTAAGATTTGCACTGGGTGTGACAAGGGTGGACAGGATTAGGAATAAGTATATTAGAGGGTCAGCCCAGGTTGGAAGGTTTGGAGACAAAGCCAGAGAGGCAAGATTACATTGGTTTGGACATGTGCTGAGGAGGGATGCTGAGTATATTGGGAAAAAGATGCTAAAGATGAAGCTACCAGGTAACAGGAAGAGAGGAAGGCCTAAGATAAGGTTTATGGATGTGGTGAGAGAGGACATGCAGGTGGTTGGTGTGACAGAGCAAGATGCAGAGGACAGGAAGAAATGGAAACAGGTGATCCGCTGTGGCGACCCCTAATGATAACAGCCGAAAGAAGATGATGATTCCTGATATAGCAGTATAATGCTGGAAACCATACAGGTGGCATTTTAGCTTTAGTGAGTGCAGCTTGGGCAAGTTACATAATAATCCTGGTGGGAGGAAGGGACTCTTTTCTGGTGTGAAGTTGGTACAAAATATTTGCAAGGATACTAGCAATAAATTTAAGGCTGTAGTAGGCAATATTACTATGAATTACTTCTGAACATTGTGTATTATTTCTTAATTCTCTGATATAGTTATTTATAATTTTTTATGGCTTTGGATACTGATTTTAATTTATGTTCACCTTTGCTATTCCTTATGGTAATTCTCAAATTGTTTGATCTTTTTGATAGATTCCTTAATGTACATAGATTTTGATTTATTATAGACTTTAGTTAGCTTTTTAGTTCTATTATAAAGCATATTACTACTGATATTCTACCAAGGTTGTTTATTTTTATATTTCCCAAAATAAATCAGTTTGGATCAGGACTGCTTGGATTATCCTAATTGTTAGATGAAGATAAAATTTGTTGGCATAAGTGATTACTGAGACTGCATTTTGCCTGGAAATCTTGCAAATGACTTTTGAGAGCTCATTTTATAGTTTTAATAGATTTCTCTTTTTAAAATACTTGAATTCAGAGGTGTTTATTGTGGCAGGTTTAGGTGCTGTAAAGGATACAATTACTAATTTATGACAGGTTGGTCCAGGGATGATGATAAGTAGGTGCGATGATACTGAGGAAGAGGCCAGGTAGAATTTGATCCTGCTTTACAAAGTCATTGAATCCTTGGGAATACTCCACTTTTACCGTATAGATGCTTCATTTAATCAAACGATATAGTCTTATTTCTGGATAGTTCTATAAGGGCATTTATTAATCTTTTACTTTCTTCATGTGGCACAGAAGGAAATCTATAGTAATCTATGAACAGATAATTCACTTTATTTAGGGTAATTTGAAGTTCAATAAATTCTTACTGTGGGTTGTGAGGAATCTACATATAGATGATTGGTTCTCTGGCAATTATTGCTACTCCCCCATAGTTTCCAGCAGATCTGAATGCATGATAAATGCTGAAACTCAGAAAAGAGGTAGTGTTGTCTTCACAGTGACACCAAGGCTATGTTACAGCATGGATATGGATCTGTTCAAGCTCTAAAAGAGCCTTGAGATCTGACAATTTATTGTTAAGACATCTGACATTGAGCAAAGTAACCACAATCTGATCCAGACTAATTTACTGCAAGCCTTTTTGCCAAGCTTGAATGCTTAGAAGGTAGACATGATGGTAGAAAATGATTCTGCTTGTAGGTAGAATCTGTGGAAAGAAAAAATGCAAGCCACCTTTGGCATAGCCAATTGGACTGTCAGGCATCCTGTATCAAGCTAAGACAATCTGGATCCCTCAAGTATGACACCAGCCACTTAGCCAATTGTTAAAGGCAGTTATCTTCTTTTTCCCTGTGGTAGCATGCTCAACAGCCATCTCCCTCCTGTTTTTCCTCCAAAAGCCTGGATTCCTATCTCAATTTCTCTGCTTGGTAACCCCATTCAGTGACTGGGAATAAGGCCCTGACCAGCACAGTACATGAAAGCTAACTGCGAGGGATAGACACTAACCATCTCCTTCCTGATTTTCCTCCGAAAGCCTGGATTCCTATCTCAGTTTCTCTGCTTGGTAACCCCCTTCAGCGACCGGGAATAAGGCCCTGACCAGCACAGTACAGGAAAGCTAACTGCGAAGGATAGACACTATGTATGCAAATATCTCCCTCAAGCACTGGAATAATTGTGTGGGGTTGCATATACTGTTTGGATGCATAAGTCTGTACTTTCTCTGCTACATTTTTGCTATAATAACCTTAGCTGAGCACTATACCATGGGTACCTGCTGCCATACCCCTACTTCTACTTATAGATCCCAGCAAACAAACCGCCCTGCTTACTGTACACTTAGGTAATAAATCCCTTGTACCTCAATTTAATATTTTAGAAGTAGAAACTTGTTTTAAACTGACCTCGTAGAGTGGGATTGACTGATTGTTTTTTGGATGATCTTACTCCAGAAGGTGTAGCGCTGTCCCCCTCTCTGCCTATCACATTAAGCCCCAGGTATTATCACTCCTCCTGTGCTCTGGGTGCCATTCTTGGCATCTGCCTTTGTCACACACACACACACACACACACACACACACACACACACACACACACACACACACACACACACACACACACACACACACACACGGCATTCAGACAGGTTCCCTGTGGTGGCGTGCTCAACAGGTACGTATTAAAGTTTACATGCTGAGCTATAACATCAGTGTGCTCTTATTAATTGCTGTAAATGGTTTCTCCTGATCTTTGCTCCTGAGTAGGCATTTGGGACATCTGCATCTCTCTACAAGCAATTTTTACTGTATCCTACCTGGATACTTTGTAATGGAATTGTAAATATTTTAGTTGTATCCTTTCAGTATAACCAGTTAGAGTGCATGTAACCCACTTTTATATGTAGCGGTCTTTGCGATAAAAGACGGTGTTGATAGATAGTGTGCTGATATATAGGGTTGTGTTCTTTTTTCTGCAGTTTAAAAAGCCTGAAGTATCTTACTGTAGTTAACTATATGGTCTCTAGAGTGCGATGCTAAATCAGACTGTGACTACATTTGTAAATACTAATTAATGACTGTCTGCACTATGTCACTTTTTAACTAAATTTTCATTGTGGTTAGATAGCAAACAGTTGTTAGTACTAGCATCCATACTGCTTGTTGGTTGAATTCGCCTGCATTGGTAGTCTTGCATAAGTTTGTGTCTTTTAAACTCTGACTCATTGCAGTCTGTTAATTACATGTAATCTTAGATGAAAATGCAGTTACAGATTGCTCAAGGCTAAGTGTGATAATATTTAAGAATGCTCCACTAGTATGGCTACTGAGGTTTCATAGCTAAGAATTCATGCATTTTTCTGCTTTCAGTACCTAACGGCTGCTCGGAAAGTGGATATACTGTTATCTAATTTGCTGTTTGTGTTGAGTAACTGTGCACAATGCTTCCTCCTGCCTCCTTATACTAATGAGCTGTTTTGCTCCCAAGCCATCTCCCTCCTGTTTTTCTCCAAAAGCCTGGATTCCTATCTCAATTTCACTGCTTGGTAACCCCCTTCAGTGACCAGGAATAAGGCCCTGACCAGCACAGTACATGAAAGCTAACTGCGAAGGATAGACACTATGTATGCAAATATCTCCCTCAAGCACTGGAATAATTGTGTGGGGTTGCATATACTGTTTGGATGCAAAGTCTGTACTTTCTCCGCTACATTTTTGCTTTAATAAACTTAGCTGAGCACTATACCATGGGTACCTGCTGCCATACCCCTACTTCTACTTATAGATCCCAGGAAACAAACCCCCCTGCTTACTGTACACTTAGGTAATAAATCCCTTGTACCTCAATTTAACATTTTAGAAGCAGAAACTTGTTTTAAACTGACCTCGTAGAGTGGGATTGACTAATTGTTTTTTGGACGATCTCACTCCAGAAGGTGTAGCCCAGCTCAGTTAACCCTCGCTATGCTCAGGCTCTTTTTGCTCCCCTCCCATCCCCACTTACCCCCATATCATTTCCTTTATGCCTGTCCACAACATTATCCAGCCCACCAAACCCCCACCCCTTCCTGTTACACAGACCAACCCTCTCCAATTCCTTATTAACAACTGCTATACTTTCATTGACTTCTAAACACCTGCAATTAAAGCTGCAGTCCCTACCTAATACCACAGCCAACATTCCTTGGACAACTTAACTCCTGCATTTCTCTCTTTTAGCCCATACTACCCTGCTCTTTGCAAACATATCCTCTAAATCACTACTCCATCCTACTCTCACTGACTATGTCTGCACTTACTTTATCAGTTCTTATCCTACCCCTGCTTACTCTCCTCCTCCTTCTAACTTCTCATCCTTATAAACTATCCCCTATCATAACAACTTCTAGATATCCATATCCAATTTCTCATGCTAATTATTTCTCTATAATCATATCCTCTTCCATCCTTCCTCCTAACACTCCACTCCCTAAAATAAAAACCTCACCTACTTATCAACTTCAAACATCAAGCCCAAACTCAGCTACTACCTAATACCATTATGAAAGCACAACCATCTACTACCTACCCTTCTCCTATCTGGTGATATACACCCTAACCCTGGACCTATCTCCACCCCCCACCCCATCCACCTCTCCCCCACCTAATAAACAAATTTCCTTCTACTCTATCAACACTTGCATTATACTAAATAAATTTTCTGAACTTCATGCCTGGATAACGCATCACAACTCTGATATTGTCTTCTTGTCTGAAACCTGGTTAAAACCTCATATCCCAGATAGTAACATCCTTCCCCCAGGATATAACATATTGTGGCTAGATCACCCTAACAAAAAAGGAGGTGGCATAGCAATACTTTATGCCAACCATCTCACCCTGACATTGCTACCCAAACCTACCCATTCCTTTGTTCCTGCAGAAATGATCACTGCAAATCTCAGAATTAATGACCACTCCTCCATCACTATAGCTGCAATTTATATACCTCGAGGAGACAACATCTCCATACTAGAAAATATGCTTTCCTTCTTCACACACAATTTTCACAACTAAATAATTCTCCTTGGGGACGGGAATATCAACTGGTTAACTATCACTAATGACCATTCAAAAATTAACATTAATTTATATGGCTTCTCTCAGCTTATCACCCACCCAACCCTTTCAAATAACTCTCACACTACTCATAGCCTTATAGACTGGATACTGGTATGTATCCCAACCTACAAAATACCACAACCCCGAAACCTTGCCAAACTGTATAAGTGATCACTCACCAGTAAAAGTTACTAGGTTCTTTCCCCAACTTTCTAAGCCACCCAGATACATCACCTGCTGCAAACTCTCTAGCTTTAACTCTGAATGCCGCGGTGGTGCAGCAGTAGCATTGTTGCCTCACAGCAAAAGAATCTCCAGTTTGATTCTTGGCTTGGGTTGGGAGTGCCTACTGTTTGAAATCTGCATGTCCTCCCCATGGTTGAGTGGGCATTCGAAAGACATGTGTTGAATGGGCGTACCTTGGTTGAAGGTTGGGCATTGGGCTGGCAACTTGATACCATAAAAACCAACTGCCAATCATTAGCAGACCGGAGTTCCGCTGTGGCGACCCCTAACCGAGAAAAGCTGAAAGACCAACAACTCTTAACACTCTTTTCTGTAAAGTTAATTGGGATGTTCTAAAATACCTCCCCCTAGATGAAGCTGTCCTTCACTTCAACTCTATCTTTCTAGACACCCTAGACTCTCTGGCTCCCATTCGCACCATATGCATCAAATCTACAGTTTCACCCAGGCTGTCCAAAACTAATCTCAACCTTATGAAAAACAAAGACAAACTTTGGAAAATCTGGTCCCAAACTAAACTTTCTAATGATCTGCAAAAATACAGAGAAGCTAGGAACTTAACAAAGAAATACATAAAGAAAGAAAAAAAGGACTTTTACTACAACCGTCTTACTGCACTAAAATCAAATTCAAAAAAAGTCTGGCGCTCTATTAACCAGATACTCCACCCTGGTACTCCTTCCCCAAATCCATCCCCATACAAAACTCCCAAAGAAATTGCTTCCTTATTTAACTCCTACTTTATTGACTCCATATCCAATGCACCATCAACTCCAAACCCTCCTGTCACAAGTCCTCCTTCCACCACATCCCTCTCTAACACCTTCTGCCTCAAGCCAGTGCCAATTTCCGTCATCAAAACTCCACTGTCCAACTTAAAATCCTGCTCCGCTTCTACAGATAAAACTACTCCTAACTTTCTCCAACTAGCATCAGAGTCTGTTGCCTTACCAGTATCTATTCTAATTAATCACTCAATCACAGAAGGAAAAGTCCCAACTATATGGAAGCAGTTTCACACCCTTCCAATACACAAACACGGCAACTCCTCAGATATCTCAAATTTCCATCCAATTGCTATCTTGTCCCCTCTTTCCAAAGTTCTCAAAAAGTGTGTTCACAAACAAGTCATGCAATATCTTACCAAACATAACCTTCTAACTCCTACTCAACACAGCTTCAGACCCAGACATAGCACTACCACAGCACTCTCATCCTTTCTCCATACAGTCTCTCTTGCCAGGGATGACCACAAACTAGTTTCATGCCTATTTCTGGATATGTCCAAGGCATTTGATACTGTCTCTCATACTCTCCTTTTAAACAAATTACAAGAACTAAACTTCTCCCCTGAAGCTGTTTCATGGTTCTCTAGCTACCTCTCCAATCGAACCCAATCTGTAAAATAGCAGTCCGCACTCCCACCACCTCTACCAGTCAGAATGGGTGTTCCTCAAGGCTCTATTTTAGGGCCTTTACTCTTTAATATTTTCACTAACAAACTCTACTCTTCCTCCCCCCAGACTTCATTAGTTCAGTAGGCTGATGACTTGACTGTTACTACTATAGCCGGCTCTTTCTCTGAACTACATTCTGCCACCCAAACTGCCTTTAACTCAATTGAAACATGGCTAACTGATAATTAACTCATACTCAGCCCAAAAAACCAAACTGCTACTGTTCCTCCCTAACAATCTGTCCTATATCAAATCTACTTTCACTATTCTATCTCTTAACAACACCTCCATACAAGTTGAACCTAGCACCAAACTCTTAGGAGTTATCATAAACGATCAATTGAAACTTGACATACATATCAATAACTATCAGAAAGACCCATCAAAAACTTGGACTCCTCTACATATCTAAAAAGTTCCTTTCCTCTGACACCAAGATTACACTCTCTCAATCCTACCTCCTACCAAGTCTTATGTATGGCTCCCAGATCCTTACTAATCTTGATTCTACCCTTCTCACCAAACTTGAAACCACCTACAATAAAATTGCTTGCTTTGCTGCACATCAAAACTATAAATCCCATCACTGCATCTCACTAAAACTAATGAACTGGTTAGAACCACCTCACCAATGTTTAATCTCAGCTCTCCATTATTCACTCTATCCTTTACTTGCCTTTATATTGTCCAACGCTCATGCCACTCATCTCCTACTACTCTCCCTCCAGACAACTAAGAAGGTCTAACCAAAAGTTACTCCAAATCTACAAACCCAAAACTAAAACTGGATGTAAACTTTATAGCTATCACCCATCCATGTCCTAGAATAAACTGCCTCAAGAGATAAGTTCCTTACCAACCCAAAATTATTCAAAGCAGCTTTAAAGGAACACCTCAAAAATCATTGGTACTGCCACTGTGGTCAGCCACCATAAAAGAATTATGCTATCCCTCTTTCTCTCTCCTCTAACCTTCATACTATTCTACATTACATACCCCTCTCTCCCTGTAGTTCCACAAGTTTTTCTATCCTCAACCTCCAGTCTGATCGCAAATCTAATTTTCCTTTATAACACCCCTATTTATGTCTAGCCCCCTCCACTAATCCCTTTTATTTCCAACCTCGCTTTCTCCTATACTTGATTCCTAAACCCCCTCTTTACCTCCACTCATCACATTTTTACTCCTTTACTATGCTCTGTAAAGCCCTACTGCAAAACTACTGTTTAATCTTGACTGAAATGTAAATATTGTAAATAGTTCTCTGCTAACTCTATTGTTAGAATATGATGTATAATCTGTATACTAGACTGCTATATTTGTACTCTAATGCAGCTTTTCTCCCCGGGTCACTGCTGAAAAAGGGCTTCTGCCCAGCCAGACTAACCCAGTCAACAAATGTAAAATAAATAAATAACTAAAATAAAAAATAAAATAAATACATTTTGCATTTGAGCATCGTTCTATGGCAGGGTGGGATGCAGCTCAGGGACAAGGGGCTTACCTGCATTAGACATGCATAGTAAGCTCCACTGTGTGTCAGCATTTCCTTCTCAGTTGAGTGCCTCAGGTCATTCACACCTACACAAGCTCCCACCAGCTCAGGTTCATGTTTGTTCTGTTTGAGGAACTGTAGGTCTCTTTTGGTGTCATGGCAACAGAAAGGGGAAGCAACGTTTACCCTGGTCCAGCATAGTGAATGCAGAGTTAACATGCCTGACCTAGATAATTTGTACTTGGTCATGCAGACTTAGTAGCAGTGGAAGGTTTGCAGTCTGCTGTACGTTGAATCACTGATTTATGGGAGTATGGAGAAGTTCTGTTAGTGGATTGCTTCAAAGGCTCTTCAGTCCTGATTGTGGGGACTTTGAGGGAATTTGTAGCAGGACTTTGTAGCAGGCTTTTCTCTTTTCAGGTTGGAGTGTTAATGCTTAATAAATCTGTTTTCATAGTAAACATCCAACTCATTGCAGCCAATCTTCCACAGAAATTCAAGACTTGCTTCATTTACATGTGCAACAAATAGTTCTTACTGTTTTCTAAGAGCTTTTCTTTCTCTATCTCTCTCAGTTAGTGGATGTCAGAGAGGCCCTGTCAGCAAAGTATATGAACTTGCTCTTAATCTGAACAAGTTTAACTTACTGAAACCCAGATGAGTCTGGCCAGTAGTTACATTGTTTTAGAAGTTGTTGTTAAAGTAAATATCTGCCTTTACTTACAATGTGTTCCAAGGTGATTGCTACTTATTTAAAATTAAGATTAATCTCTCTATCATCTAGCATTTACAACAGCATCATAATATCACACTGAATAGTCTGCAGCTATAAAAATATTTGCCCAAGCCCTCCAAACACCCCTGTAGCAAATCTTAACACTTCTGTAAGAGTACCCAAACCTACATCAACTTCTAATATAAATATCCTGTACTGCAGTTCTGCAACCCTAAGGTCCTCTAGACCTGCCACATCACCCGATAAAGGCACATAGGTGTATACTAAGCCAGTAATATGTCAAACATTTTCACGTTATTCAACAACATCATAAAATTAGAACTAAAGAAGGTTAGCTAATACTTCAGTAGCTTAAGGTGGAAGAAAGCACTAATTAAGGAGTTAAATATAGAACATATTCTGCTTGTCGTATGCTACTGGAAAAGAATATAAGGAGAAGCTGGAGAAAAGGGAGGTCTGAAATGTAATAAGGTTTAGCATTATATAATTAGATGTTTGTAGCCAGGATGGAAGGATATAGCCAGGAAGAGATTTATGGATTACCATCCATTCATGCAACTGAAGTTTGAATGCTGTTAGGGTTTTGCACTATATAATATGTAGGGGAAATTTTCATAGCTGATGGAAGTACTTAGAGATTAATTAATTCCTGAATTTGGACTTGTTGAGATTTTCTCATACAGCTAGGTGTTTGGAACAGGTGTTAACTGATGAAATTTTCTTTTCAAGGAAACATAGGCTGCAGAACTCAAATCACTTCATAAGAGTCCATGGAAAATATGGGCAGGATGTTTTCCTATCCAATTAAGAATATTTGAACCTCAGTTTCTTTTGGTTATTATGTTTTACAGTTTTTCTAGTTGAAAGAGTTGTTTAACATTATGCATGCCAAATGAAGCATTGGATTCTATGTTGGGGGTGAATGAGGACTGAGAAAAGATAAATTAGAATGGATCATGTTCTAGATGTGATCCTGTGACAAATGAGATGAGAGAGGTAGAAAGATTTTCTGGCAATATTTGAGACCTGTTGATTTAAGAACATCTTATTGTCTGGGTAAGCTTATAAATCCTGGATAACAGCGTTAATCATAAGGTGAATTCTGTTTCTGTAATACTGAGCAGGAGCACTACAGAATGTTTTGTTACATTTAGTTTCATAAGTTGTAACTAGACCTGCAGTCTTGGAGACCATTAAGGAGCCTAGACTAAATGCCCAATTCCCTCAAAGCACTGTTTGTTAACAGACTTGCTGAAGGTCATAGAATAGGCAAATAAAGGTAGAAAGATTCCAACTGTCCACCCTTGGAATTTGACACAGTATTAAATAAGTCAGAGCATTATGCCTCTGCACTAACAACTAACAGCAATTTCTTTGCTTTTAAGGTGGATAAAATTATTAGAACACCAGTAGTAAGTGTGATCATGGCCGTGTTGGAGAACTAATGATTCTGAGGGGGAATTTAGATGACTTCTAGCCTGCAGTTAACTGCAAATGTTGTCATCCGGAGGTTATTAACATTTGCCTGCACTTCTGAGAAATAGATTTCAAAAATCAATCATATGGCTGATCTTAGTGTTGGTGGCTG
>NC_056731.1:1429322729-1429327729 GCF_019279795.1 Protopterus annectens | reverse complement strand
GGTGTGATTCAGGATCTCGCATGAAGCCTATGACTTCAGGGGTGTCCACTACAGAGTATTAAGTCTTCTAAATTTAAAATTTTGTTTGTATTTGGCACTACTAACTCAGGAATGTAATAATATATACACAACTATGTTGTCTACTTCTAAATTTTAGTTTCAAAACTTCAGAATTTCTTATGGTTGAGACTATAAGATTGAAGTTTTGAAACTTCGGAATGCTTAAATGGAGATCGCTGTACAACTCAGAATGGTATATTTACCATTTCCTTGCTGCAGTGCAAAAATGTAAAAAAAAAAAAAAAAGATTTTATTGTTTTTATTTTTATTTTTTTATTTACATTTCGAAGTTTCAAAACTTCGATCTTATGGTCTCAAACATAAGAAATTTGATGTTTTGAAAGTTTGAAATTTAGAAGTAGAACCATATATATATATATATATATATATATATATATATATATATATATATATATATATAAGAATGATCTCCAACGTGGAAACTGGACTCTGCAACCTTTTATTAGTGCTTTTGTTAGTATTACACTTAACTTCTTCAGAATAAAACCAATTGATTACAACTTCCTTTTATATACAGGCTGGATCATGTAACACACATCACTTAAAAACAGAACGTGTTTCTAACTCCCTAAAAATTATTTGAAAGTAATCAAAACACACAAACTGATTTGCCATAAATTATTCATACTTTTTCTTGTACCTAAAATAATGATCTATTTCATAAACCCAGAAATTGTATAGTCAACAAAAATGAAAAATAAAAAAAAATTAAAATGAGATAAAGCACATTCCCTTTATATATGTGTATAAATACATATAAAATGTTTTATATGATTAAAAATCCTCTTGTCCTAGATTGGACACTTATAAATGAAAATTGGCCTTTAATTTTAAATAACTAGATAAAGAAACTACATCATTCAGCCCTGGGGGACTGGTAGCATTAACCCTCAATTGCCACACGAGTTCTTTATACTCAAGAGATAAGTCCATGGGGCCACCTCTACTGCTATTCTCAACTTGATGTATACCTAAAAATCAAAAACAATGGTGGGGAAACTGATATGTTTTGTCAATGCATTATTAAGGTTTTCTTTGTTAATATCGTACACATGCTGGTAAATACGTTTCCTAAAGGCATTCTTTGTTTTCCCTATATAGTAGTTGTCACAACCCTGGCACACAGCAACATATACTATATCTTTAGTACACAGTTGACTTTGTGGTTCAACACCAAAACTCCATATCTTGGGATTTTAACAGTACTTCCTTCTATTATGTACTGGCATCGTGAACATTGTCCACACTTTGTCATCTTGCCCATCTTGTAATATCTATTCCCTTCTTTGCTTCTTTCCAACATGTTTTTGAAACCAAGATCTTTTTTTATAAACTACCACTCGATTTTCTCCCATCTTTTGAGTAAACTCCTCTTCACCTCTGAAAGTAAGCCAGTTCTTTTTAAATACATCTTATCCCATAAAACTGGGGTTTAAATGTCAAAGCCATTGTGTTATTAAAGTTTTTACTTTTGTTTTCTTCTGCTTTCCTATTACTGGGGATATCACTAACGGGGGCAAAAAACTCCATGTCTGTACCTAATAATGGAAAAAAGTGTCCTGTTAATCTTTTTTCTGTAACTTCTTCAAAAATTGGATCAATAAACCAGACTGGGTAACCTCTCCTTACCCACATTTCTTTAAAAACATCCTTCTCTTTGTAAAATACTTGTGCATAACTCACAATGCATGCCAACCATATGCATTGGCCCTTAACCAATGATCTTTTCTGATATATAGGCTGACCACTCTCAAAATATAAGACAGTGTTAGAATATGTTGGTTTTCTAAATAAATTAGATGTAGAATTTTGTGAGTCCCTGTCCTTGGTAATACAAATATCTAAATAACTGATGTTATTTTGTTGTAACTGGATGGTAAAATGAAGAAATGAGGTGCTAGAGTTGAGAAACTGAAAAAATTCCCCTAGCTGTTCCTCAGTACCTTCCCAAAAAATAAGTAACGACCATAGAATTTAGAGTATCTGTACCATCCAGATGGAAAAACCGTGGTTAACTTCCATTGTGTCTGGATGATGTTTGCAAAAATGGGGACACAGGCTGCCCCCATTGCCACTCCAGTTGTTTGTCTAAATAACTGGTTATTAAAAATAATGAAATTGTTTTCCAATATTAATTCCATTATTTATTTTTTTTTATTTAACATTTATTTTACCAGGATAAGTCCAACTGGACATCATGTGTCCTTTTTCAGTGGAGTCGTGGGGAGAAAAGCTCCAAAACTGGCATACAAGATAAGAGAAACAATGAAGTACAAAAACAATTATGTAGAACAATAAGATACTCATGAGTAATACCATTATTTACAATATATACAAAAAGTACATTTCAAGTGAGAGTATAGTGTATGCATTAAAGGCTTCAATGGGTTACTTACATATGGAAAAGTGGGTCTTCAAGGGGGGGGGGTCTTTGCAGTTGCATATAGGGTTAGTATTGAGCTGTAATTTAAGAAGGCCTTTGAAGGTGCCTGTGTAACTTTGTAGCCTGAGTTCAGGTGGGAGGATGTTCCATGCTTTGGCAACATCATGGGAGAATAAGGCCTCCCCAGAACTGTTATTGCATGGATTAACTTCAATCAGGTTTTTGATACATGGATGTAGCTCCCTTTTAGGGTTGTGAAAGTTTAGAATGTCGGCAAGGGAAGGGCACTTCCCCACATTGAAGAGAATTTGATGGGCTATGATCAGTTGGTGGTAGCGCAGGAAGTTTGGAAATTCTAACCAGTGCAGTTTAGTTAGAGATAGGCAATGGTGGGAATGTGATCTATTATTGGCAGTGAACCTAGCTATTTTATTGTAGCATGTAGAGAGTTTGTTCAGGTTGGTTTTGTTAATATTGGTGAGAACTGGAGAGGCGTAAAGTAGTGTTGATAAGAGATGAGTTCTGCTATTGTTGTTCTAGTCTCAGGGGTTAGGAATAGTTTGCAATGATATAGGCAACCTAGTTTTTTATGGACTTTAGAGATAGTTTGGGATATGTGCTTGTATTTAAGTTGATGATCAATAGTGATGCCTAAGAGATTAGCCTCAGTTACTGGAGTGATGAGGTAGACATTCTGGAATGCCCCAAATTAGTGTGGCCACAAAAAATCATAAAACATCTCAATACCCTCCTCATATGGGATAACATTCAATAAAGCCTTGACATCTGTGGTAACCAGTATGAAATTGTCATGATATATTTCTTTCTTGATTTTTCATAAACAGTCTCATGAGTCCTTAATATGCTGAAATTTACAAATACATACATTTTTTTTATTTAAAAACATCTATTTAGCCATATTAAGGGTTTTAGATACCTTTGCATCCACAATGGATCCGCGGGGGGGGGGGGGGGGGCTACTGCAGTTTTTGTGGATCTTGGGTATTCCACCCCAGAATGCCAACTATCTTTGGACTTGTGTTAAATAATGTAACTCACTATTGGTGATCTGATGGTTCAGAAATAAGTCATTAAGTGCTATGTCAATGTTCCTATAGGCTATATTTAATTTGTTTAAAGAAACTTAGTCACAGCTGTCCCCATACAAGAAAACTAACATCTTGTCTAGATACATTTGCTAATCCATTACCACCGACCCACCTCCTTTATCTGGTTTCCTAACCCTGATGGACTTGTTGTTAGAAATACTGTTCAGTAGATTGAGTTCACTCACTGTTAGATTACGGATGATATCTATCTTTTTGTTGTTCAAGAATTCCCTAATATCCTTCACATATTGTTTCAAATATATGGAGCACAGAATGCAAAGGAGGGTTGTAAATACTGGATTTGTTGCATTCATTCATTAATACAGTGTGCTCCTCTCTTTCAGATAAAAGACTGAAATTCAACTTTTTAATATATAACTTAAGGTCTAGCAAAACTCTGTCAACATTTGCCTTACATGTTGGTACAAAACTGAGCCCCTTTTAAAACAGACTTGCCCATTCGTTAGTCACAGGATGTCCTCTCAAATTGTATATTTTAAAAATCAAAATATTTGTTATATAGAATAGAACAAGTCTCAATAACATTAGCAGTATTTTCAACTGTTTCAAACATTAATACCATCACCCCCCTCCACTCCTCCCCCTCTCCCTGTACACAGTCCCTTGATTGTATAAATTTCCAAATGTCACCTGGTTGCTCCAGGTGTTGGTCTCTTGCTGTCTCTGGTTCCTGATCCTCTCGGATCTCCTGAGAGGTACCACTAAAGGGACGGAGTCATTATCACTGTTGTATTTATACACCAAGTCTGCCCCTTCATTATATTCTGAGACCGGATCATCCTCAACATTGTGGTTAAATCCATCCATCTGTCTACTAAAACTGGAACATCTTGGTAAGGGGAATGCATTACCGGTCTCATATTCAAGTTTGTCCCTTTCTAACTTTTTAGTCTTTTTGTTTTTTACCTTAATAAGCACTTAGCCCACATTAACAAAAAGTGCCCTGTATTTGTCAAGTTTAAAACTAAAAACACAAGTCACTCTTGATATGCTCATTTAATGTGTTCACATTTGTTTTCTAAACTATTAAGTTCTCTCATTATCCCTTACTGGTGCTTCCATTAGTTTTCAGCCATGTCGGTTAAACATGGCGACCAGTTCCCGATCCAGTTCTGACCCATTCATTAATCCATTTGGGAATTTCCAGGAATGTAAACCTTTTGGGACTTGTTCTCTTCTTAAGCATTCTCTTAAATAATTATTTTCAGTCTGTAGTATCCTTAATTTTGTTTTGATTTAAACACAATGTTGTGGATGATCTGGTCTCAGCATATAAGAAGGGGCAGACTTGGTGAATAATTACAACAAGGACAATGACTCAGTCCCTTTAGGGTTACCTCTCAGGAGATCCGAGAGGATTAGGAACCAGAGACAGCAGGAGACCAACAACACCTGGACCAATCAGC
>NC_056731.1:1429227729-1429317729 GCF_019279795.1 Protopterus annectens | reverse complement strand
GGGACCCATTTTGCAGGAGTACTTCCTGTTTCCATTCCAGGTGCAGAGGCAGCCCAAAGAAAAAGGAGGTGATGGAGAAGTGAAAGAAATGAAGGAGAAAGCAAATATTGAGACCAGAGAATGTGTGCAGGATTCTAAGGAACTGTTTCAAAGAAACCTGTTTGATGGATGTATAATTACAGCCCTCGAGTCGGGAGGGTTGCAGGATGATTTGCTTAAAGAAATGGTGGTGCAGAATGAGCTAGAAAATGAAGAAGATGTTTCCTGGGGGGACATTATGGAGAAAATACAAAAGGTGGATGCAGATACAATCCTGACGAATAGTAGTAAGATGGAAAAGAAAACATATGCACAGAAAGTAAAAGAAAGCAAAAAGGGAGTAGCAGAAAAGAAAACAGAAGAAAATGAAAACCAGACATATGTGGTGAGGAATCAAAGTTAAGAAGACAAAGAAATGGGCAGGTATGAAGTTTGGGGCAATTTAATAGCTCCTTTGGGTGTACAACCACATGGGGTGAATGCATTTATACTTATTAACCAAGACATTTTGCAACATTATATTTGAGACTGGTTTTTCAACGGAAAATTTTCTTGGAGAATATGAAAAAAGAAAGACCATTACAGATGGAATCTTTATGTAATAAAAGCATTTAACAGGGAAACAAAAATAAGATTCATGTACAATTCCAAATAGAGGTAGAAAGAAAGACTTTGAAAGGACATTTGAAAGCTTTATGTAAAGTACTGGAAGTTGCAAATGTTTATGACAAAAGGGGGTTTTGGACTGGTTGCTGGGATTGTAATATTGTTTTAAAAATAGAAAGAAAAAATTATACATCTAACAAGCATGATACATGTGGAGGGGGATAGTGGTGGTGGAAAATGGGGCAACTGAAAATATGTTTTTTTTTTTTTGTGGAAAAGGGTATTTGATAAGTAAGTGTGACAGACGATCGTGTTATATTTGTAGGGAAATAGGACATGATGCAAAAATGTGAATTGAATTGTTATAAATGTAATGGTTAGACATTTATGGATGTATTGCAAAAATGAAAATAGTGAGGATAAACAGAAGAAAATGAACAAAGAGAAGACATTTTAGAAATAGTAGAATAGAAGAAAAAATAGATGAGAAAATATAGACGGTTCTAAAATAAGTGATAAAGAACTGATAAAGTGGGAGGAAGTAAAAGGGAAAATAGAATTATATTGGTGAAAGGGTAAAAAATAGGAAAAGAAAAGGAAATAGATGAAAAAGAATATATGCAGCTAGAGAGTGGGGGTTGGTATAATGGTTAAGGTGTTGAACTCACAGACACAAGGTATAGAGTTTGATTCTCACCTTTGGGAAAGAAAATTGGTTAGGCTCAAAATGGCCTATTAAGAAAGCTAGCCTAGTAGTTACCTATGAATTTATAAAACCATGAATTTAAGATAAAGGGGGAAATGAAAACTTTAGAGTGCTTTCTGTAAATGTGACCATTAGTATACTGTATAAATAAAGTAGTAATAGTAATATAGTAAGAAAAGGAATTTTTGGAGTGGTATAATACATTTGATGTAGATGTAATTATAATAAAAGACAAGATTTTTAACAAATGACGAAAGATTACAAACAGAGAAATTATGGGGAGGAACGATAATCTGGAATTTGGGAAATAAGAGATGTTCTGAAATAGCTATATTCTGTAGAAATACGGTAAATATATTAGATGTAACTTTAGCAAAAATTGGAAGATTAATAATTGTATGTTTAAAATGGAAAAAACACATCTATAGAATTATAACAGTATCTGCTTATACTAACTGTAAAGAAAGGGAAAGCTTATTTCATCAGATTTTAGACTACAGTGTTAAATATGAATATTATAATAACAGGAGACTAATTGTGATTTAAGAGGCACATGTAAAAAGAAAGGAAATTATATAAGAAATAACGTTAAAAGTTATAAGATGGGGTAACTTTGGGACAAAATTCATGGACTTAAAAGGTGTATGTATAGAATGGAAATATATTATTTTATAATATCAGAAAGTTTAGTTGTAGGATAAGGGGGTAGTTGAAAGATAGTTGAAACATGATTTTCTGATCAAAAATTGGTCTGAATGGGGGGTGATATTTAATGAAAAATATAAAAAATGTTTTTTACAGTGGCAATCTGATATGCATAATGATGCATTAGAATATTTATAATATAATGCTAGAAAGTATTCTGACAACAAAAAGAAATATATGACATAAATCATGAAAAATATAAGAATTGCTATATAAGCAAATTATTTTTTACAAGAAAAAGAAGAATTATTGAGTTACTTAAGCAGCTTAGTAAAGGAAGATCATAGTGTAATGAGAGAGAGAAAAATGTAAAAGGAGAAATGGAAAGAACTCTGAAAAGATTTATAGTGTAGTAAAATATGTACAAGAAATGTTTAAAGAAAAAAGAAAGTAGTGATGATAATGTGGAAAGTAAAAAGTTAACAGAAAAAGAGAATAATGATTTGGAAAAGGAGATTTCTTTAAATGAGATAGATGAAGTACTAGGACAAGTAAATGTAGATTTGGTTGCAAGCCCAGATAGAATAGGGTATAAAATGTATAAAAAATTAAGGGACTGGCAAAAAATATTTTAAAGATTTTGAATGAATGCTTAAATGAAGCTTTTATGTATAAAAAATTATGTAGTGGAATACTTAAATTCATATGGAAGAAGGAAGTTAGAAGAGAATTAAAAAGACTGAAGACCAATAGTATTAAATAGGAATGATTAAAAGATCTTTATGGAAATAATACAAATGAAGTTTGAAACTGAACTGGGAAATATTATAGAAGATAGCATATATAGTGTAATGGGGGAAGGGTTTTCAAGAATTATTGATTATATTTAGAGAAATTGGGGATGATATCATAAACAGGAAAGAAGCAAAATTCATATTAGGAGACCTTAATAATGCATTTAACACAATTGGACATAAACTCTTATGGGTAAATGAAAGAATACAATATAAGTGGGAAAGTTAGGAAATTATGTATGTCAGCATATAGTAATAATAAAATAAAAACACTTGTAAAAGGATGGTTAAGGCAAGAGGTACATATGAAGAGTGGTGTAAGAGAGGGATTGGATTTCAAATGAGTTGTATGCTCTTTGCATTAGTTTTGTGATATTATGTGAAATAACTTACAAAATGAAGGAAGCAGGATATATATCACCTGAAGGTTTAAGAATTCCAGTTCTGTTAACACATGCAGATGACATTATATTAAGTGTAAAAAAAAAATGTAAATAAAAGTAATAATTTACACAAATGAGCATTTAGATGTGATAGAGATGGCATTAAATAAAGAGAGATGATGTAGTAAAGATCAGGGGTATCTATTTTACAACTAATTACATTTCTGTGGTAGGTATAAACTTTGAGAATAAGATGTAAGTAGAATTTAACAGGAAAAAGAAGAAATAAAGCAAACATCTTTTCTGTAGAATATATAAATTATCATTCAGAAAAAGGCTGATTTGATTAATTCAGTACTGATGGGAGAAACAGCATACATAGCAAGTATTTATGTTGCCAACCGTATTTGAAAAGGAATTATTGCAGATATATATTTTTTTATTTATATGAGGTTCTAGATTAAATCCAGTAAAATGAGGGGTTTGGTATGTAAATAAAGAAGGAGATTTAGGGTTAATTAATTGGGTGTATATCACATCATCGAAAGACAAAAATTTTGAATCACACAACATCGAACTGAATACATCGAATCGTACATCGAAATGGAAAAAAAAAAACATGTGGAGTGTAGATCAATAACACACCCCCTGCCACTGAAACCCCACACCCCCTGCCACTTAAATATACCACGTCGGAGATTGCACTTCAGTGTACTACAGTGCAGAAACAGAAGATTTCCATTTCCTACACTGTAGCACAATCTCGGAGTTGGTATATTTAAGTAATGGGGGGTGTAGGGGGTACATCCCCCCCCACATGGGGGTGCTTGCCAGTCTGCTTACACCTTTAATGTTTCATATCACTATTGGAAATTGCCATTTACATCATTTTGAAGTTTTAACAGTATAATGTATTCTATTCGATGTTCCATGATTCGATGTTTCACACATTCGATGATGTGATATAAACCCAGTGGCATACAGGGCTTCATTAAATTTGTACAAAGTGTTAGTGGATAAATGAAAATATAAGTGATTAGTAGTACAACTATATAAATGTATGTATGATACATTATTGGATATGGCAAAAAGGAGTAAAAGAGAAAAAGAGTGTATACATGAAGAAATAAAATGTTAAAGAAAATATATTTGTGGAAAAAAATTAATATAGAAAAAGATAGAAAAGTATGGTATAAGAATGTGATGTTAAAACATTACTATATAAAACCTTGGGAAAAGCTAACAGATGTAAAACTAAAGCTATAAAAGAAGCGAATAGTATAATCAGAAAGTAGAATGTCAATATTTTTGTGGAGACTGTTAATAGGTAAATTGACAGTAAAAAGAAATATGCCATATAAAAGGAAAAGTGATAGACTGTATGTATTTTTATTGTCAGGAAGAAAGTAAAAAAGTTATGGGGAAAACTAGGTAAAGAAGAATTTTTGAAGATATAAAAGAAGTGGATAAAATAACTATGGATATGATCAAATATGGATATTGTAAGAGCAGAAGTAAAGAATATGTTAAGAGAATAGATGCATTTATTTTATATGATATGAGTTATATGGAATGAAAGAATAAACTAAATTATGCTTAATGATAAATGGATTTTAGCAAAAATACTAAGTAATATCAGATGGTGATTATGGAAAAAAGAGTGGGTGTCTAATAAGGATAAAGATGTAGCATGACTGTATAGGAATTTATGAATATGTGTAAACATATTTGTATATTTATATATTTGTAAATATGTAAATATTTGTAAATATATAAATATTTTATAAATAAGAGTTATCTTTGTATATAAATAAAGAACCCCTACTTTTTTCAAGAGGTGCTAGAAGATCTTTCATATCCACATGAGATACCACCAACTCAAGTAAATGGGGCCTCAGTTTGACATCTCATCCAAAGGACAACATACTCAGGAGTGCAGCACCCCCTATATGCTGTCTATATGCTGTACTGTATTGTCAGTAATTGCTCTACCTGGCGTGAGAATAAAATACACATCCTTGTGCATCAGAGGTCAGTGTGATAGATGTTGCACTACTGACACTAATATGGATAGCTGCAGATTTTCTATCTTTCAGAAAATGCATTTCAACACAAATCAAATTATTATAGCAACTTTCTATGTACATAAGAGCAATATTTAAAATCAGTCCATCCCTGATTTAGTCCTTCGTCTCTCATTATTTTTGGCTTTGCTCTTGAAACTTCCATTTAAATTTCCAGACATATTACTGTTTTGGTCACCATCAGATGAAGTGTGGATAGCAAAATAGCTATAACTGTTGGATGTGACTGGGGGAAACTTTGGATGAAAGTAACTTGCAATCTTGTATCCTGTGGTTTACTTAGTTAACCACCTGGCTTTGCAGGACTAATGTACATTCCTGTAAATTAAGTTGGAGTAAATGTGGCTACTGTTTGACTGAAATCTGAAATTGCATAGACACCAGAAAACACTGGAAGCACTGTCCTTTTATTCTGTATCCTATAGACTCGTGAGGGGAAATGATTCCTTGTCTTGCCTTCAGTGCCATTAGAGACCAGTTGTCCTGAATCCCTTGCATCTCTACAAATCATAGACCCACTAAAACCAGAACCAAGGGTCTGACTTTTCACTAGCAGATAAACAAAACATGATGAAGTGATAGGTTCATCACACAATGCCTTCTCCATCTGTGGAACAGACTCCCTATGCAAATAAGCAGCACGATACACTATTATTCTTCAAATTATACCTGAATAATTGTATGGCTATTCACAATTTCACACCATGCTTGACCAGTCTAGCTCTCTTCAATGGTTTTGGAGGGTGTAAGGGTCAATACTGACAATGCATAAACGGCTGAGACTCAGTTGCCCTTTTCTCCACTGTGGAGCAACCATGAAGTTCTATATATATATATATATATATATATATATATATATATATATATATATATATATATATATATATATATGGGTCTACTTCTTCTGACCTAACTTTCATTTGCCTGACACTCATTTGCCTGAGACCAAATGTCTGAAATTTCATTTGCCTGACACTTCATTTGCCTGACAAGTATTATTAGCAAGAAAATGGAATATGCCCCCTTCCCCACTGCAGTGCGACCCTGGAGTTAGAATATATAGTTAGGGGGGGTGAGGGGCGAAGCCCCCCCACTTACTTTTCTGTTACTAAGCAATATTACATCAAAAGTTAACAATATCATATGAAATGAAGTGGGGGGCTTCACCCCCCACACACACCCGTTGTGGGGGGCTGTGTGCCCCCCACACCCTTCCTAACTATATATTCTAACTCCAGGGTCGCACTGCAGTGGGGAAGGGGGCATATTCCATTTTCTTGCTAATACTTGTCAGTCAAATGAAGTGTCAGTCAAATGGGGCCAGCAAAATGAGTGTCAGGCAAATGAATGTTAGGTCAAAAGAAGTAGACCCATATATATATATATATATATATATATATATATATATATATATATATATATATACATACATACATACATACATACATATTTGCTATATATATATATATATATATATATATATATATATATATATATATATATATATATATTTTTTTTTTTTATATATATATGATTTCAGGAGGGTCGTGAGGCTTGTTTCCTGTAAAAAAATTATTTTGCAGGTATTTATTTTTTTTTTAGAGTTTTTGGCTCACCATCTTCAACATTCATCTTTTAGAAAATGGTAAACTGAAAAACTGTGATTCATAAATGTGTAGTTATACTGTTAGGCAGTGCATGCCCCATATGGTAGCTTACCAATGTGAGAGTAGACATGTGAAGTAGAGCTATGAATGTTTATATGTGCATGTGAATGATTATACATTCATGTGAAATCCAGTAGCATGGTTTAAATTTAAGGTATCAAAGTCCCCTGTACCCCATACTTTTCCTTAACTGTTTTACCCTGTGATTGCTGCAACTCTGAACACTAATCTTTGCCTAAGGGGCTCTGATCTCAGAATTATAAGTTTAAGTAAGGGGATGCTTATGCTAAAGCTCTCATGTAGGAGGTGGGTTCTTGTCTCCTAAAAGACAAAACAGGTAATTTTTGTGTATATTTTTTGCTGATGATGTGTAGAGTGCATTTTACAGTTTTCTGGTATACTTAAATGGATATGCATAGATTTGCTATACTACTATTTAGTGAATTATGACTAAGAAACTGCACATCATTGCTACAAACTTCACTATTTCATAAGGAAACTTAGCAAGAGAGATATGTCAGTTTTCTGGGGTTTTCTTTACTGTATCTGCACCGGCATGCTATAATCAGGATCATTATCATATTCTTAATATGAACAGATTATTCTTCTTCAAAACTATTGTAAAGCTTATCAGTGACAAGGAAAACCTTCATATTTATTTTGAATAGCATTTATGTAACCAATTTTGGTAAAATAACCTTTTCTGATTTGGATTTAACCTCTAAGTAGAGATGTCTATGTGCTTAAGAAATGGGCTGTTATTCAGAGATGAGTGATGCCTTTCTGTGTAGTGCAGATTACTAAGGATTATGCTACATAAAATGTCAGATAGCTAGTTAAAAATGTTGGAGGAAAGGATAGCATGCTTATCAAAGGCCTATGGCAGGAGTAATACTAAAACAGCTAGAGTGTGTGACATGAATGACATGAGAGCTAATGCATGTTATGTGTGAACATCAGTGCATGCTACTTTACACAATGCAACCAGTTAAAGAGTGCCACAAGGCCTCACTCAGCACACTGGCCAGCAGATATAGCAAGCATTTTTCTCATATCATATAGAGGAAATGAGGCAGATAAGAAAGTAAGACAGGCGAAGAGCAAACAGAGTTAAGCAAAGAAGAGTAGACATAACACATGCATGAAATATGTGAAAAGTAAAGGTATTGTTTGTGGGATAAACAATGGCAGCATGTGGGATAGAGGGAGGAGGCCAAGTAACAGTGGTGGACAAACAAACCTGGAACAGATGCAGACAAAGACAGACAAGGGAGGTATATTTACAAAAGGTGGGGAGGACAAAGTATGCAGCCATACTTACAAAGGGTGGACAACTCAAGATTGGGGAATGTTGGTCAACAAATAAGGAATGGAAAATACATAACTGAGGGAATGCACCAGGGAGGGGATAGGATGGGATCCTGGCATGGGTGACTGCCAACCCTGCTCAAAGTGCACCTAATTAAGGTATTACTCACCTGGGAGTCCAATGCTTTGAGCTCAATGCTTCTTTGGACAGCTGATGTCAGTCTCATGACTCCACCAGTCACACTAGTGGGTATTCCATTTGCCAAGGCAGGCATCCAGCTGCCATCACACCGTTGCACCAAACAGCCTTCACAGTTGAGGTTGCCAGTGGAGACTCCTCTGGTCCACGTTCAGGAGAGGAACCATAATACTTATCCTGACAGAAGACACAGAGCACCAATGATATCTTCCATGTCACCTCTAACAGAGGACCACTCACCCTCCAAAGGTAGGTAAACCTGGCAGATGTTGATGACCCAGAGCCAGATGGTGTAGCTAGAAGAGAACAAGTTGTGTGTATCTTCTTTTCCTGCTGTGCCACCACTAGACCTGCAGAAGCATTTCACAGAGCAAACAAATTATCACACAGACACACTCGCACACACAAAACCCACACGCACATTCTTGCCACACAACTACACACACACACACACACACACACACACACACACACACACACACACACACACACACACACACACACAGTTCTAGTTTACAGTGAAGTAGTTCACAAAATACATCCATCCTGCTGCCTGCAGCAGTGCCCCAACATTTTGTATCAGAGAACCATATAAGGTCATCTGTTCTTAGTAGATGTAAATAAACAACATATCGTTAAGAGTACATATACAATCCCATGGTTGATAATTATATATTACGTCTAATGAGAATAACTGGAATCATAACAGATAATTTGAGAGGACACATGCTCTATGTTAACTATACTAATGCATTTAGAAGATGCCTGTATTGATTAGTAGTACAGGGGGCAGTCATGGGGTAAATTTTCTGTTTCCCATCCATACATCCAAGTTGTGCTTGAATATGTACAAGGATGAACTTTGTTTTATGTGGATGGGGAGTTGGTTCAAAAGTGGCGATATCCTCAACGAGATATACCTGTCCCTCCAAACCATTCTGTTGATGTTACAGAAGAGATTTAGCTCTCTAGACATTGTATTTGTGATGCCATTTGACTTGCTGATGTGCAATAAATCCATCAGTATTGGGTCAGAGAATGCTTTGTAAACCAGACACAGGTCACCTCTTAGCAGTCTATATGGTACAGAGTGTATCAACAGGGTTTTGAGTTGTTTCATGTAGGACATGTTGTTTAGGCCTTGTATTTAAGTATGTCTATGGGTGTTGCAGTTATTGCAGTTGTCTGGACAGATGCATGCCAAAGGGGGCATTATATTCAATGACTGGCCAAACAAGGGCTGAATTTCTGGAGTAAATTTGGTGCGACACTTTCTCAAGTCATTATAGTGATCACAAAAGAATAATGCTAGAGGAGGTTCAGCATGGATATAAATATCATAATTTATTGAGTGCTTTTGTACCTCTTAGGAAACATCATCAGAATATAACACCAAAAAGGAGCCAACCAAATATATTAGTCGGGAATGCATTCTATTGGATAATTCTTAACTTGATTATTTAATTACTTAGTATCTTCTAACAATTAACTGCAGACGAGACTTTTCAGTGAAATATTAAAAAAGAAAAACACCACATAATACCATTTTCTGTACAAAATTACCACATATCAAACTGCTTAATTCAACCATAAATTCTAATAAACCATAAAAATACTAATACTATACAAATTAATGTAGACTGCATGGTTCATACTAATATGTATTAATGGTATATTACACAAACAGATTAATTTGCATAATCATTGCCCAAACTGCATAGTTATCGTCATCATCAAACCTTCCTTTCCCATTTCTATATGTGGGGTTAGGGTGTTGCATCATTTGTAGTCATCTTACTCAATTTAATGCCTGTCTCCTACCTTCAACAATAATGTTTGACTGTTGCATTTCTTCTCTTATAAAACCTATCCATCTCTTTGCTGGATGCCTTCATTTCCTCTGTTCTTCTTGCCTGTCCCAAGTCTTCTTTACTAGTTTGTCTTCTGCTTCCTGCATATGTAAGCAAGGCAATATAATCTGTTCTCTTTGACCTTCTCTGTAGTTAGAGCTACTTGGGCTTCTGCTTTGGTGTCCTCATTTCCTTGCAAGTCTCACAGTCTGCGTCATCAAGTACTCTGCCTTCACTTCCCAGGTTTCTGTACCATACAGTAGTACATGGTGCATCACCATTTTGGACACCTTACATTTTAGCTTCTTTGGCATTCTTGTGTTACACTCTACTCCTGAAATTCTGTGCCATTTGGTTGCAGCCCATCTGATTACAGCCTTGGCATCCTTATTCAGAATTCTTCTCTCCTCAACTACTCCTCCCGCACAGATAATTGAAGCTATTAGCCTTTTCCACTTTTTCCCTTCTACCTCAATTCTCAGCTTTTTCTGACTTGTAGCTTTCTTATCTGTGGCCTTTCAGCATTGCACTGCATACAACTATCATGTGCTGAAGTTCTTGTTCAGAGTCTGTCCCTAATGCCATATTGTGTGCATAAGGCAGCTTAGCTGATCTGTCTGTTCCAACCAGTTTGCTAATGTAGTTCATTACCAGTATGAACAACAGTGGGCTCAAAGCTGAACTTTAACACACACCACTACCACTAGTAAACCCTCTGAATCCAAACACTGTTCGTCCTTCTTTCATTGCGTCCTTGTACATAGTCTGTACTAATGTTTCTGGGAGTTTGACTAATCACAGCTTTTTCAGACCTTGTCATATGCCTTCACCAAGTCTGTGAATGCCCTTTTGGACTATTTCCTCATCTTTAACATTTTTTAATCTGTCTCACTGCAAACACAGGGTTGGTTGTGTTACATCCTGATCTGAATCTGAACTGCATATCTCCAATCTTTCTACCACTACCACTCAGTGTATTTGTGTATCAATCACACTTACCAGAAATTTCATCTAGTGTGACAGAAGTTTGATACATCTATACTGCCCACAGTTGAGGCTGCCTATTTTTTCTTGTACACTGGCTCTAGAATGTTTATTTTCCAATCATCTGAGATACTTTCTCTCCATACTGGTATGAGTACAGTCTGGAGGCATTTCTCTCCCAACCTAGTCAACATCTTTATCATATCGGATGTGAATTCATCTATGCCTGCTGCTTTCCCTGACTTCATTTTCCTTAGTGCTGTTCTTACATCCAGCAGGCTGGGCTCTTTTTGGTTTTATCATAGGCTGGATCTGGGGCCATATAGCTTCTGTGGGGTTTTCTTCATTTGGAAGTTGCTGGAAGTATTCCTTCCATCTGCCTTTGATGTTCTGTGGACTAGTGAGCAGGTCTCTGTCTATACCTTGCAACCTGATTCTTTGTGCCATCTGTGTTGTCCCTTTTAAGAAGCTGGTAGAGTGCCATTGATGATCTGGTCCATCTTTCTCTGTCTTCCACTTTTTGCTGGACTCCTTTCTTTTGATGACTTCATGGAGTTCTGCATTCCACCACCAACCTTCTTTATATAACTTATTTCTATAGCTGCCTCAGCCATGCATCTGTTCGATAGTCCTCTCACATGGTGTTTTCAGGTGCTGCCATTCCTCTTCCTTCACTCCAGCTATTCCTCTTCTTCCTGAGGTATTATAACCGGAGTATTTCCTGAACTCTTGTGCTTTCTCTCCAGCCAACTTCCAGGTCTTCAGTCTATTCTCTGTTAATCTTAGTACCATCTCTGACCACTGCTTGCAGCTGATTGTGGCAACCAGTAGTTTATGCTGTGGGATGACTATTTCACTGTGGATGACTTTGCAATCTGTGATTTTTATCCCAATGTCCTTTCCTGAATAGGAGGAAGTCTACCTTAGTTGCATGTTGACCACTCTTGTATGTGATCTTTTACTTGACTCTCTCGCAGAATGATTTATTGGTTATCATCATGTCATTTGCCAGACTGAAGTCTATAATGGCCTCTCCTTATTTATTCCGGTTGCTCCATCCACGTGGACCCAAGCTGTCCTCATATCTTGTTTTGTCTGCCCTGATATGTGCATTCGGGTCCTCCATTATCAACAACAACTCATGTCCTGCTTTAGCTAGTAGGTCCTGCAAGTGCTACCTGAATTAATTGTTTTCCTTGGGTCTATATCACAACATCGAACTTACAAAAGTTTGAACGTTGTAATATTGAAACATTATGTTCGAAACCAAAGAAAACCGAAACTACAAAACAGCGATTTTTTTTCCCAAGGAATAAAAAAAAAAAAAAAAAAAAAATTGCTGTTCCGTGTCAAAAAAAAACGTAACCTTAAACCTACACTTAAGGTGGGGGGGCTTCACCCCCACACCCCCCAACATGGGGTGCTGTGCCCCCCCTACTTAAATATACCAACTCCGAGATCACACCACAGTGGAGGAAATGGCAAAACCCCAAAAATGGCCCACCGATTTTTTTTCCCTGGGAAAAAAGTCGATGTGCCATGGCTTTGCTATTTTCAACTTTCGAACATTAGGGTTCCATATTACAATGTTCTAACTTATTTTAGTTACACGTTGTTATATAGACCTGTTATCCTCACTATCACAGACCTGTTGTGGGACATAGGCTGAGATTATGAGAAGTGGCCTATCATGACACTGGGGTTTGATTGCCATAAGTCTGTCACTAGTTCTGATGATATCCTTCATTGTCTTCTGAAGCCTCTCTCTCACCATAATTCCTACACCATTTCTAGTATGACCTCCTACTGAGTAGTACACTCTGGATCCCAAACCAAGTGGCTTTGCTGCACTGCCCTTCCATCTTGCCTCGTGGATACTGAGGATGTCCAGCTTTTTCCTTACCATCATGTCATCCACTTCTAAGCTTCACCCGGTCATTGAATCTATACTGAGAGTATCAAATTTTAGTATATGTTAGACAGGTTGATTGATTTTAATTCCAGGTTTTGCACAATAGAACTATCCCAGGTCACCCAAGCTAGTAAACTGGACACCAGCTGGCCAGTATCATACTGACCCTGGTTGCTGTGCTTTACGGCAACCATATACTGCCCAACAGGGGTACATAGACCCCTCTCACCATTATCATGGGTCCCTGGAGTAGGTCAGAGTAGGCTGGATCCTCTTATCACTTGTCACCAGCATAATGTTAGCATGATATAAAGCACCATCTTCATCTTGTTTAACACCCCTGACAGCTAAAGTACATTATCCACAAATATAAACCCTGTAGTGGTTAACAGGGAGAGTAAGGCCCATATCTTGTTGTGTGTTTAAGAGGGACCCCTTCTGACTAGTATTACATAGAGCATCTGGAAGTGTAGGGGAGGATCAAGTCTTGATCATAGGATATTGAGGGGTTTACACTCTAAAAAAGACAGGGAGATTCCAGGGCTATATATAGAGACATATGTATAGGAGCAAAGGGGGGTGAGGCAGTGTATAGCAGAAACTGCAAATGTTAACCACATCCACATGGAGGGGGGAATGATCATAAACATTTGCATGCTGCATTGCAGCATACACTTACACTGAATGACGTTTTGTTTTTAGGTATACAGGTACTGGTATGGCCATATGAAAGCAGCAACATGAACTGCTAACGTAGGCCCTCTGCACAAATGTCAGCTGCTTCACTGGCAAAGGTGGTGCAGCAAACATTCCTGGGAAATGATTTGGCAGAGACGAGTGCAGCATGTGAGTGTTACAGGTTAGTAATTTCATAGGTTAATACTAGGCTGTTGAGGAGGTGCACCTATTGTAGCCTAGCCACATTTACCAAAGCATGAAAGTAATGCCAGTCACCCAATAGGATTAATTAGTTTGGACTAGTTATATCTCTTTTCCACAAGGATCTGAGGGGCAAGGCCAGGCCATCAACAGGATGAATTATTTTGAACCTAGTTACATCCTCTTTTACAGGATGAATTAATTTGGATATAGTTAGGTCCCCTCCCATTAGGACTTGAGGGGCCAGACTGTAAGTACTTACTATTGCCCAACCAGTTATCCAGGTTATGCTTAAAAAAGGTCAGGAAGCTACTATGCTTTGTATCCAGGTGGAGTCTATTCCATCAAGGAAGTATTACCTGTGATAGATATCCATCATACCGGCAGGTCCTATTGATATTGTGGAGGAATTTCAGCTATCTTTGGTGGGTGCTCAGTATGTTATTAGTTTTGCAGATATGAAGGAGGTTGTACAGGACTGGATCCTTATAGGCTCTGTTGGATAGGAAGAAATACACTTTTCTGTATCCAATCACCTTTTGAGAGGGTGAGAACACTTTTAAAGTGGTCATGGTACCTCAAGGTGGGCCTTCCATTGATTGAGTAAAGAAATGCTGGTTCTGCAAAGGTGGGTTATGTTCGTAGATAAGTACATACTAAAGGAGGCATTATGTTCTATAACTGGCATGATAGAGAAGAAGAGGGGAAGGATGACTTTCCTAGATCTAAAACGTTGATCAGTCCATCTATACAAAAGGATTTCCTAGCAATAGTGGCTATATGGTGGGCAAAGGATAGTTCATTGTTAATGAAAGCGCCAACTCCCTATTGAAAAAAAGTCAATTTTGGGGTGATGTTATTTATGGGATATTAGCATGAAAGCCTGGGTTTGCCAAGGACTCAGTGCTAAATTTCTTGGCATTTAGTTTGAGGCCATAGTCTAAGCACCATTTGTTAGTGTGCTTAAACCTTCATGGAAAATCCATTGGTCAGAAGTGATGTTTATGACAGCTTCCAGTTAGCAATCAACTTCCTCAGCCACAGGCTCTTGGTGTCAGACTTGTCGACATAGAAGTAGGTAACATAGAGGAGTGGTCCCAGTACAAATGCATTGGGTTTACCACTGGCAACTACTCCTTTAGTTGAGAATATCACTCTAATACTAAGAGAATGAGTTATATCAGTGAGCCATTTTGATACCCAGCAGGAAACATCTGAGACTAAATTTAGATTGATTTGCTTATTAATGATGCAAGAATGTTGAATGGCATCAAAGCATACCTCTCAAGCTCTCAGAGCAAGAAATCTGGACAAAGCCAAAAATAATGCGGTGATAAAGGCCCCAAAATAGGGACAGATTTTTAATATTGCTCCTATAAACTTATAGTTGCTATACTAATTAAATTTGTATTATGAATTTTCTGAAGGATATAAAGTCTAAAACTTAAATGTTTGTCATTATTTTATTTAATATTTGTTTACCGGGAGTGTCCGACTAAGCCAAAAAAAGGCCTCTTTTCAGCGGGGGCCTGGGGAGAAAAGCTCCAAATTACATAGTAAAAAAAATACAGTGTTAACACAAATAGAGAAGAGGTTGCATACTAATCAGCAAATACATATTAAAAATAATCCTTCAAAAACAACGGGACACAATGATGGCCAAAACTCCATTATGAAATCCAGTTTTATTTAAAAATCATGAGCACTTTTGCAGACTATGCTGCTTCATCAAAATGTAACATTTAATCTAAAATCTACTCAATTTTTTACAAGACTGCAAATCATTAACTAGTCACTTGATGATATAGAAATGCTTCCTTAAACAGATATACACACAAATAGTAAGAGAACCTCTGCATATGACTACATCCAAAATATAAAACATGTTCAAATGTGTATGTTTCTAAAAACAAATTGTTATATAGTTTTAAACAAACAAACAATATATATATATATATACACTCAGAAATTTTCTTAAAAATGTCAATGTCTAATCAAAGGTCTAGATTTTAACTTAGGTTTAATGGGTATGTATTCATTAAGTCCATGACCATAATCAGCCCTGAGCCTGATAATCCATTTACTTTCAAGCTGTTCAGTGGCATTCCTCACATCACCACCTCTGATGGTCTCATAAATCCTGCCTATAGCTATACACTTAAAACTATGTTCTGCATTAGTAGCCATTACATGTTTTGCTAATGCACTAGCCTTATTGTTCCTACTGATATAGTATATGCGTTCCTTGATCCTCTCCTTTAGGGACCTGTCGGTTTTCCCTACATAAAACTTAGAACATTGTACACAAAAGGCCAAGTAAACAATGCATTCTGTAGATATTTTTATATTATTTTGGATGTATTCATATGCAGAGGTTCTCATACTATTTGTGTGTATATTTGTTTAAGGAAGCATTTCTATATGGTCATGTGACTAGTTAATGATTTGCAGTCCTGTATAAAAATTGAGTAGATTTTAGATTAAATGTTACATTCTGATGAAGCAGCATAGTCTGCGAAAGCGCTCATGATTTTTAAGTAAAACTGTATTTTATACTGGAGTTTTGACCACCATTGTGTCCATTTGTTTTTGAAAGATTTTTTATTCAGTGGAATTTGGATTCAGATGCATTTCAGCTGGTTTTGTTTGTGGTTGTTTTTTCAACATGTTAAAAATAGACAAGAAGTTACATAATAATTAGCAGTACATTTTAAATTGAGATGATACAACAACAGAAGAAGAACAAATGATGCAGTAAGAATTGTAAGTCAAACATATCACTCATTATAATTGATGGTCTTTGAATGCAACACAATTAGAAAATAAAGGTATTCATGTATTTCTACCTGTAGACTGGATGATACCCTGACCACATTTAAGCAATATTAAACAATAATGGTAAAATAAGCTGGCGATTGGATTCAAGGAAGTGGAAAAGAAGAATGTACAAGGAAATAAGCTTTAGGGAGGACAGATAAAGGCTGAAAAGGGCTAGTACAAAATAAAATACTAAGAGCTCATCCTGGTGTTGAGCAGGAGGATAGTTGGTTTGTAGAGAGATGGGCTTTGAGAACAATTTTGAATTTAGAGGGGTTAACTGTGCCAAGAATGGGCTGGGGGATGGAGTTCCAAATTTTAGAGATGTGATATGAGAATAAGGCATCTCTAGCTATTGTTGGTGTTGTTAATGACTTCTAAAAGAAGTTTGATGGACGAATGGAAGGTTCTGTTGCTGGTGTAGGGTTTTGCTAGGTTTTAAGTGATAGACATTTGTCTGGTTGGAGATGATGGAATGACAGATTTTGAGTTGGCTGAGTGATAGCAGGTTAGCGAGTTCCAGCCAACCTAGTTTGTGAAGTGCTCAACAATGATGTGCTTTGTTAGGGAGGTTAGTGGCAAACCTGGCTGTTTTGTTATAGCAAGCTTCCAGTTTATTTTGGTTTGATTTTTTTTAAGTTTGTGAAGATTGTGTAGGTATAAAACAGGGTGGAAAGTAGATGGGTTTGGGCAGTGGCAGTTTTGGTGATGTGTGTGAGGAATGTTTGGCTCTACAGAATGACCCAAGTTTTATGTGGACCTTTTAAATTGTTAGGGATATGTGCAGGTCGTAACTGAGAGATTTGTCTGTGGTGACACTTAGTAGTTTGGTGCAGTCAAATGGCTCAATTTTGGTGCTGTTAGTAAAGTAAATGGCAAATGGAATGGGGGTTGAGATATTTTATTGTTGGAAAATAGTAGCAATTTGGTCTTGTTGGGGTTCAGTATTAGTTGATTGGTGGAAAGGCAGTTTTTGACATCTGTAAAACCATTTTGTATTTTTTGCAAGAATTTGGGGATTGAGGTGGCTGAGCAGATTAGTGTAGAATTATCTGCATCTTGTATAATGCTAGCTGATGTAGTCATGGAGTTGAGATCATTTGTAAAGATTGTAAAGAGAAGTGGACCAAGTATGGAACCTTGGGGTACTCCTACTGAGACTAAGAGAGAAGAGATATTATCTAATCTTTTCATGGCATGCTGACTGTCAAGTAGCTGTGGAACCATGATAGGGTAGATTGTGAAAAGTTTAAGGTGGCTAATTGGTACAGTAGTCTTTGGTGTGAGACGTTGTCAAATGCTTTTGTCACGTCTGAGGAAATATAGAGGCCATTGTTACGTGATTGGTTTACTGTGTTTGTGAAGCTGATTAGGGCAGATGTGGTGCTATGGTTGGGTCTGAATCCATGTTGAGCATCTGAGAGGATGTTATTGTTAAGGAGACAGAAGAATTTCAGAGTGTACACATTCCTCAAAAATTCTGGCAATGGGAGGGAGCATAGCTATGGGTCTGTAATTTGACAGTAATGTCAAGTTTCCTCCTTTGTGAAGGGGGATGACATGGGACATCTTCCAGAGTTTGTTGATGTAATGTTAGGATATTAACTGATTTAGTAGTATGGAGACCAGATAAGAAATGGCATCAGCTGCCAGTTTCACGAATACATTGGGAACCAGATTGGCTGCTAGGGTTGAAGGTTTCAGTCGATGGAGAAGTTTGTTGATGTAGCTTGTATGTATAGGTTTAAGGCTAAATACTACTGGCTTATCTGAAGGGGTGGTAGGTACAGTAAGTGGTTTGATGTTTCTTTGGTTAAATAGGGATAGGATGGAATTAGTGAAGTGGGAGTTGAATTGAGAGGCTATGCTTTCAGTATTGTTTGGGGTAGCGGGGTTAGGGGGTTGAGGAATGTTTGAAATTGTGGAGTTGATTTACAGAGGCCCAGAATTTCTGGGGGTTAGTTTGATGTCTTTTGGCAGGCTGAGGAATGGTACGTTTTTTGTCTATTTGTATTTGCTTTTTGACTTCTTAATTTTTGGTACTTTGTGATGTTAGTCTGGTTTTATTATACTTAGTGACATCAGTCTTCAATGATTTGCCAGAAAAATACAAATTTTATGAGGAACTGACCAAAAATATGCAGCAAAAATCAGGACATTCTGTAAAAATCTGGACAGTTGAGAGGTATGAATCAAAGGATTTAGGTAAGTCAAAACATGAAGTGTGAACTGATTTGCTGGTGTCAAATGCCTTGGTGACTTGTTCAAAAAGCCCACTGGGTTTAGGATGCAGAACCTGCATTTATCTAAGCCGAACAAGTTTGAGTCCAGGGTTTGGAGGCTGCCTATGCCTTTGCAAATGAGACCCATAATGATGCACTCAGTAATGATGTCCTCCATTTCCTTGTCTTTAGGTTAATGCATCATTATGAGTTCTATGCATACCTTATAACATCTTAGCACACGAAGTCTGGACAAGGCCAAATATAACGAGGGGCAAAGGCCCAAAATCCAGGACAGATTTTAGATATTGCTGTTATAAGCATTTACAGTTACTATGAAAACAGGTTTTACATTAGCATACATTTTCTGAAGGACGTGGTCTAAAATTCAAATGTCTGTCATTTAATGGCTTCATTTTTCAATGCTCTGCCTGAAAACAATAACTTTTATAAGGAATGTAACAAACGTATGTGGCAAGAATTTGCTCTGGACAGTTGAGAGGAATGGCTCCATAATGATGTACTCAACTGCCTTAAGGATAAGGCTGATGGGCTTATAATTTCTCAGATCAGTACTGAATCCCTTTTTTCGAGTTGGAAGACTACAGCAGTTCTCCATAGCTCTGATATGAATCAATTACAGAGACAAAAACTGAATAGACAATGACAAATCAATCAGATAATGAATGGTACTGATAAGAAGACAGCCTAACATATTGACCAGACCCACTGTGCTAGCAATCTTAGCCTTGAAGAAAGCACTTAGAATTTGCTCAGAAATGATGGGGAGGCACCATAAGCATACTGATGTGCTGTGGATAATTAGGTGGAGATATAGTAGTAAAGTTTTTGCTGGATTTGTTTTCTAGCATATTTTTAATGTCCTCAGGAGATGACTATGTAGTCTTGTTGCATTAACTTAGAACATTGTTGACTATTACTTCTGAGGTTTTTGATCTATATCAAAAGAAGACTTTGTAGTTATCCTAAGCATAAGTTGTGATTCTCAGTTTATACTTGCTTTTGTTGTATTCGATTTTGTTTGAGTTATTTGTTATTTTGTTAGTTCTTCTTCAGCTGATGGGGTGTTAAATTTGACTTTTACAGGTTCCACCAAATGGGTTTATTTTGAAATTTAGCACTGTATTTATGTGTTATGGAAACCAAGGGCTCAATGCAAACCTAGAAATGATCATAGAACTTATTCATGAATAAGGCTGCTTGTGATTTGGGATCTTTTGATGAGGGAAATGTTTGCATTTTATCAGGTCATTGGTTAGTTGGTTAGTTGAATCATATTTTTCATGTACTAGTCTGAGGATTAGGATGGGGAGAGTTATCAGGTAACTTGGTCTTCTATTTAAGATATGTCAGGCTGAATGGTGGTCAGAATTGACCAGTGATTTGGTAAATGTACATGCTGAGCGGGGGGGGGGGGGCATTTTGAAGCGAATCAGGTCTCAGAGCACCTGGTTGGGGTTAGACTAGTTGGTCAAAGGAGTTGGTTAATAAAGTCCTGAAACCTTTGTGCATACTTATTTTTGGTAACACAGGTTCATCAATTTTTGAAGGGATATTGGATGTTACACTCTATAGCGAGGGTTATTAATTTGTTAGTTGTTAATTTATTTAGATACATAGTGTACCAGGGTCATGGAGTCAGCATGGTACTTGGCAGTGATGTGGTGCTGGGTTTTGTTTATCATGAGAAGGACATGGAGGACTTCAAGGTCATTGTCATCTTTAATTTCAAGTCTTTTGGGTTTCTAATACCATGACAGGTATGGACCCCATTCCTAAGTCAAAGTACGATTAAAGTTCACGAAATTAGTATTGTTTCACTCTTTGATGTTAGCCAAAACTGCTCTTCACAGCCCCTGCAATGTGCCCAGTAATGACTCCTTCTGCAATTTGACGTCGTTACATGAATTGGTAACATATCTAAATAAGATTGTAAATTCTTTTTTATAAGACCAGTTGCTCCTACTACTATTGGAACTGTCTGGGTATCTTTCTTCCACATGGCTCTCGTTTCTGCCTGCAGATCAAGGTATTTTATGACTGTGTCTCTGTACACAAAACACTGTAGTCACTAGGTGTGGCGATTTCAATGATCAATGCTATTTTTGTCTTCTATTCTTGGACCACTATATCCGGTTTTCTAGCATCTATCTTTTGAACTGTTGGTATTGGGTGATCCCATGTGACAAACTTGATCATTTTCTACGATTCTTTGTGGCTCATATTTCCAGTGTTTTTCAGCCACTTTAATACCATAATGTGTGCACAATCTCCAGTGTAACAGTCTTGCCACATTAATATGCCTTTCAGTATACAGTCCCTCTGCCATTAGATGGTCGCAACCAGCAATAAGGTGTGTGATTGTTTCCAATTCGGTTTTACAAAACCTACATATGTCTGTTTCTCCCACATGTTCAATGGACTTTGTAAACCAGCATGTACGTAGCCCACTGTCTTGGGCTACCAATATTAACCCTTCATTTCTTGATGTGAATTCACCTCTCCTTAACCATTCCCGTGTTCGTTCCTGAACATGAGGCTCTTCCAGAAGTTTTTTATGCTTGTGACTATATTTATGTTTTTTCCACATTTCTTGCCTTCTCATCTGGTCCTTCACCTTATATTTTCTTTTGTTTTTTAGCACATTCAGTTGCTGCCTGTTTTTTATCCACTTCTGGTTTGATTTCCATTCCTGCTTGACATCGATATGCTTCTGCTAAATTAAGCAGAGATGTCATCTTAGATTTAGTCTCCTAATGTTTCAAAATGTTCACTACATTTGGAACTTGCGAGGTCAGTAGATGTGTGGAGTCCAATGATTGCAGATCTATACATGTAATCAATTTCAAGGAGGACCATCCTTCCTTTGGAAAGGGGAATATATAATATTGGTATACACTGATTTTTATAAATCATTTGTTGAGCATGAAGCATCCTTCTTGTTTTAATATCCAATATATCCAAAACTTTTTCATTGTTGTCTATTGTGACTCTGGAGATGAAGTGTTTTTTTTAAGAAACACAAATATACCCAAGAAACACAAATATACCCTACTACAGCTACACATTCCCATTTGGCATTGGGTCTGAAAGAGTGGAAGGAATTAAATCCTTGTATTATAGTGGTGCTACTGCTATTCTGAAAAGCAGTTTCTATAACTATGGTATATTTATATTTTCCATGGTGACAAATACATTTAAGGAGGGGGGAATATTTTTTTAAGGCTTATAGCACTGAGCAATGCCACATTAATATAGTTTTGATTTTAATTGGCTATGTATGTAATTTGACAATACCGACTTTTCCTAAAAGGGACACTGTGAGGGTGGAAAAAAGTTTTGGCCATTATACATACACCATGATGAAAGATGCAAACTATCACTTGCAAAGCAATCAGGGATATCAATTCTCTTCCCATGCTGTTATATTTTGGATCCCCTTAAAATGTCACTAGTCCAATAATGGAAGTAATTGTATTTAATTTATTTTATTCATTTTTGTTTTCCTTTGGTTAGCCATTTTTGTCTGACTGGATTTAGTTAAAAATCCCTTTTCAGTGGAGGCTGGAAGAAAAGCTCCAACATATTACAGACATTTTTAAACAGGCATTCAGTAGTATACATGGACAGACATTAAGTAATATGCATTAACATTTAACAAAACCATCATTCGACAAAAGCAACAAACAACAAGTAGATAAGATAGATACAGATATAGATACAGATACAGATATAATTTCTCAGATCAGTATTCAATCCCTCTTTGTCGAGATGGAAGACTACAGCAGTTCTCCATAGCTCTGATATGAATCAATTACAGAGACAAAAACTGAATAGACAATGACAAATCAATCAGATAATGAATGGTACTGATAAGAAGACAGCCTAACACATTGACCAGACCCACTGTACTAGCAATCTTAGCCTTGAAGAAAGCACTTAGAATTTGCTCAGAAATGACGGGGAGGCACCATAAGCATACTGATGTGCTGTGGATAATTAGGTGGAGATATAGTAGTAAAGTTTTTGCTGGATTTGTTTTCTAGCATATTTTCAATGTCCTCAGGAGATGATTATGCAGTCTTGTTGCATTAACTTAGAACATTGTTGACTATTACTTCTGAGGTTTTTGATATATATCAAAAGAATACTTTGTAGTTATCCTAAGCATAAGTTGTGATTCTCAGTTTATACTTGCTTTTGTTGTATTCGATTTTGTTTTCGAGTTATTTGTTATTTTGTTAGTTCTTCTTCAGCTGATGGGGTGTTAAATTTGACTTTTACAGGTTCCACCAAATGGGTTTATTTTGAAATTTAGCACTGTATTTATGTGTTATGGAAACCAAGGGCTCAATACAAACCTAGAAATGATCGTAGAACTTATTCATGAATAAGGCTACTTGTGATTTGGGATCTTTTGATGAGGGAAATGTTTGCATTTTATCAGGTCATTGGTTAGTTGGTTAGTTGAATCATATTTTTCTTGTACTAGTCTGAGGATTAGGATGGGGAGAGTTATCAGGTAACTTGGTCTTCTATTTAAGATATGTCAGGCTGCATGGTGGTCAGATCTGACCAGTGATTTGGTAAATGTACATGCTGAGCGGGGGGGGGGGGGGGGCATTTTGAGGAGATTCAGGTCCAATGTCTCAGAGCACCTGGTTGGGGTTAGACTAGTTGGTCAAAGGAGTTGGTTAATAAAGTCCTGAAACCTTTGTGCATACTTATTTTTGGTAGCACAGGTTCATCAATTTTTGAAGGGATATTGGATGTTACACTCTATAACGGGGGTTATTAATTTGTTAGCTGTTAATTTGTTTAGATACATAGTGTACCAGGGTCATGGAGTCAGCATGGTACTTGGCAGTGATGTGGTGCTGGGTTTTTTTTATCATGAGAAGGACATGGAGGACTTCAAGGTCATTGTCATCTTTAATTTCAAGTCTTTTGGGTTTCTAATACCATGACAGGTATGGACCCCATTACTAAGTCAAAGTACGATTAAAGTTCATGAAATTAGTATTGTTTCACTCTTTGATGTTAGCCAAAACTGCTCTTCACTGCCCCCGCAATGTGCCCAGTAATGACTCCTTCTGCAATTTGCTGTTGTTACATGAATTTGTAACATATCTAAATAAGATTGTAAATTCTTTTTTATAAGACCAGTTGCTCCTACTACTATTGGAACTGTCTGGGTATCTTTCTTCCACATGGCTCTCGTTTCTGCCTGCAGATCAAGGTATTTTATGACTGTGTCTCTCTGTACAAAAAACACTGTAGTCACTAGGTGTGGCGATTTCAATGATCAATGCTATTTTTGTCTTCTATTTTTAGACCACTATATCCGGTTTTCTTGCATCTATCTTTTGAACTGTTGGTATTGGGTGATCCCATGTGACAAACTTGATCATTTTCTATGATTCTTTGTGGCTCATATTTCCAGTATTTTTCAGCCACTTTAATACCATAATGTGTGCACAATCTCCAGTGTAACAGTCTCGCCACATTAATATGCCTTTCAGTATACAGTCCCTCTGCCATTAGAGGGTCGCAACCAGCAACAAGGTGTGTGACTGTTTCCAATTTGGTTTTACAAAACCTACATATGTCTGTTTCTCCCACATGTTCAATGGACTTTGTAAACCAGCATGTATGTAGCCCACTGTCTTGGGCTGCCAATATTAACCCTTCATTTCTTGATGTGAATTCACCTCTCCTTAACCATTCCTGTGTTCGTTCTTGAACATGAGGCTCTTCCAGAAGTTTTTTATGCTTGCGACTATATTTATGTTTTTTCCACATTTCTTGCCTTCTCATCTGGTCCTTCACCTTATATTCTCTTTAGTTTTTTTAGCACATTCAGTTGCTGCCTGTTTTTTATCCACTTCTGGTTTGATTTCCATTCCTGCTTGACATCGATATGCTTCTGCTAAATTAAGCAGAGATGTCATCTTAGATTTATTCTCCTAATGTTTCAAAATGTTCACTACATTTGGATCTTGTGAGGTCAGTAGATGTGTGGAGTCCAATGATTGCAGATCTATACATGTAATCAATTTCAAGGAGGACCATCCTTCCTTTGGAAAGGGGAATATATAATATTGGTATACACTGATTTTTATAAATCATTTGTTGAGCATGAAGCATCCTTCTTGTTTTAATATCCAATATATCCAACACTTTTTCATTGTTGTCTGTTGTGACTCTGGAGATGAAGTGTTTTTTTTAGAAACACAAATATATCCTACTACAGCTACACATTCCCATTTGGCATTGGGTCTGAAAGAGTGGAAGGAATTAAATCCTTGTATTATAGTGGTGGTACTGCTATTCTGAAAAGAAGTTTCTATAACTATGGTATATTTATATTTTCCATGGTGACAAATACATTTAAGGAGGGGGGAATATTTTTTTTAAGGCTTATAGCATTGAGCAATGCCACCTTAATATAGTTTTGATTTTAATTGGCTATGTATGTAATTTGACTATGCCGACTTTTCCTAAAAGGGACACTGTGAAGGTGGAAAAAGTTTTGGCCATTATACATACACCATGATGAAAGATGCAAACTACCACTTGCAAAGCAACCAGGGATATCATTTCTCTTCCCATGCTGTTATATTTTGGATCCCCTTCAAATGTCACTAGTCCAATAATGGAAGTAATTGTATTTAATTTATTTTATTCATTTTTGTTTTCCTTTTGTTAGCCATTTTTGTCTGACTGGATTTAGTTAAAAATCCCTTTTCAGTGGAGGCTGGAAGAAAAGCTCCAACATATTACAGACATTTTTAAATAGGCATTCAGTAGTATACATGGACAGACATTAAGTAATATGTATTGACATTTAACAAAACCATCATTCGACAAAAGCAACAAATAACAAGTAGATAAGATAGATACAGATATAGATATAAATATATAGACATAAGTATAAATATAGATATAGATACAGATATAAGCATAGATATAGATCTATCTGTAACAGTTTTTAGGGGAAGGTGGTAAATAGATTTTGAGTGGAAGATATGGTAACGTTACACATTGTTGATGAAACTGATATGGATTTGATATCATCAGTATGTTTTTGTTGAAAACGATATCTGGAGATTTTGTATAATAAATAATGGATCTTGTATGAAAACAAGGTAAACTACTGGGTGTAGATTATGTCAGAATTTGTAATTATCCTTTAGCATTTTATTTTGTAAATATATAACTATATGCACTATTTTTTTTAAATAACATACCTCTGTATTTTAATAACTGTTGGCGGGATTTTATACAAACACCTGGGCTACCCCCTAGGAGGCAGATAGGACCTCAATTTATTATTTCATGCAATAAATGGCACATGTAGGAATGCAGCACTCCCCTTAGGTGGAAATGTGGTGCCAGTACTGGAAAATGACTCCAAGCACCTGATGTGGGAATAGAAGCCACAGTCTTAATCTTACAGCATTAAATGTGAATGTGCTACCACTAACAAGGGCATTATAAATAATGACTTTAATATGTACATGATCAGTTTGCTGTTATTTGTTTGTGTGGGCAGTTTTATTTATTTATTTATTTATTCAGTTACTTTTGACCAGGATGGCTGGGATAGAAAGTACTGCCCATGAGTGTTCCAATTTTTTTTTTCCCCAGATGGAGAGTATGACTTTTTTATTTAGCTTTCTGAAACATATTTTGATATTCTTAAGCTTATTTTGTTGCAGGTGTCATGTTTTGGAAAAGAACGTTAGGGCACCCACTTTATGACAACAGGTGGTTTTGTTAGTGTTAAAATACTCCATCCCACTTTTGTTACTAAAACCTGATTCAAAAATTTTCAGCCGTGGAAATGTTTCAGTCCAGATTATGTCATCCACATGAAAGAGATTTAGAAGTTCTCATTACAATTTGGAAAAATGAGAACTTTTCCATTTTCAGTTAACAAAATGCACAAACTTTGGACCCTTGATAGTTTGTATAACCCTAAAAGGCAGCAGACATGGATTGCAAGTAAATCTGATTATTTTGGAAAATTTCACTCCATGCATCATGTTTATACGATTGCATTAAATTCATGGTCATGAAATCACAGCTTGCATTCATTATCTGCAGTGTTACACAACTTGTGCTCTCTCGGACAGATTACTTTCTTTGTTTAAAACGGCTGAAGTGACTTCAGAGTGGAAAACAAGTACAGAGACATATATTTAAATATTTTATATCTACAGATAGAGTTTTTTTTACATCAGACATCACACTTTTAGTAATGGAAAACAATCTCACTACACGTTTCACTTAATGTCAGGTAAATAGTGAAGCATATGCTATATGTCTTCAAGTAAACTAATGCAGAACAGTTATATCATATCAATGATAATTTGATCGATTTTTACTATTTTTATCCAAACTGTTTACATACTGTCCCATCTGTGCTATGTTTAATGCAAACCTAATAAAATGCAATGAATGTCAACAGCCAGCCAGACTACTGTCAATTTGTCATGACTCATGGCAGCTACTTGCACTCGAAGCCTGTCAAATTTGATCAATCTGTCAGTGCAGTCTTAGAAAATAAAGCACAAGAATTGCTACTTCGCAACCATCCATTGTTAAAATAGTCCTTTCTTTTTTCACTTCCTGAATGAACACATATCAAACCATCATTCATATGTAATGCATGTTACAGGGAAACATTTGTGAGCAATAGAATTTTCCACTGTATTTTTCAATGAAATAATTATATATATTTGATGCATTATTATTCATAACAGAAGCAAATGTGCAATACATGTTATGGTCAAAATATCATGGATGCACTGTACTGTAAATCTACTCACAAGTGTCTATATGTTTTGGCAGTTTATAGTGTGAAGTTATAAAATGCTTACTGTAGGTGTTACAACTATATAATTGGCAAATGATCCTGTCTACTTGCATAAAATATACTGTTATTTGTAAAGTGAACTCAAGGTTAAACTTGCAAAAAGTCACACTATAGCCATTAGGAATCAAACATCACACTTTATGTCACAGGTTTTGACACTAAATCTTTTTAACGCTTAAGGCTTTTTCAGGCTTATATTCACCTCTGTTTAGTCAGACACCCAATATATGTGCAACCATGCATCATTAATCCACTCCAGTTTAATGATAACAATATGTTTAAATGCATTACCTTCAGAATAATGCAAGTATGGTCATCTTTTTGCAAAATGCTTGATTAGCTAGGATTGCCTATGTATGTACAAAATTACTGCAGATATTCTTCACTCTTGTTGCACATCTCTTAAGTGTTTCATTGACTATATAGTTTAGAATGGATAGTATCATAGGCTCATAGGAGGTTACTAGGCTAACAGCTCCAGTACCCTTATAAGCCTAGCCAAGTTCAACTCGTGTTTCCAAGGGTGTCTGGTTAAAGCATACGCTAAAGTCAGCACCTATTGCCCCTGTCCAAGAGGGACACAGGTGAAACCTCGGGGGTGAATTTCCAGTTACCCATCCAATCATCCAATAAATAGGGCGAACAAGGTGCTTTGTTTAACATGACTAGGAAGCTTGTTCCAAATGTGGGGCAACTTTTGAGACAAATCTGTCTCTCCAGTAAGTTCTGCTGGTATCGCATACCAGGTTAAGGTCCTTTGAGCAAGTGACCTGTATGCCATTTTACTTGTGAATGAGCAGCATTTCCAAAGCTGGGTCAGAGATTGCTCTGTATGCAAGGCACAGGTCACCTCTGAGCAGTCTGAACAACACAGAGTAACGTAACAATGATTTCAATCTGACTGCATAAGACAGATCTTGAAGTCCCTGAAATTTCTTTGTAAGGAACCTTTGTAGTCTCTCAAATTGCTGCAGGTGTTTGCAAAGGGACATACCAAAGGGAGTATTGTACTCTATTATTGGCCTGATGAGGGAAAAGTAAAGGGGCTACTAAAAATTATCATTGATCCAAGTGTAAAAAAAGTGGTCCTATTGATCCAAGTGTAAAAAAAGTGGTCCAAAAGATATAGGTAGTTAGATTCTAGGAGTAGAATTGTACTATTCTATGTACTCATTAAGGATGCTCATACAACTAGAGCTCCTGCAAGTTATGAATGATAAACAATATCCTGTACATTACCATACTTTTAACAACCAAAGGCACTAGACCCGTAAGTTCCTTTAATTCCATTGCCAGTCCTTTGTTTTGTGGACTTTTTTTGATCCCCCTTAGACTTCATGTTTACTGACCTGCACCCCAGTACCCAATGTCCATGCCTAGTCTGCCAGCTATTCTTTAACCCCCTGGACATACTCCAATATCACTGGACCCAACTGTGTATCCTGAGGGTGTCCTGGGTGCTGATTGCATCTGAACTTACATCCAGGGAGATTTTTTTTTACCTACCCACTCCCTTTCCATGCCCCCTCCAACTCTTGTTAATTTTGGATGAGGGTAACTCCCATTTCTGGCCCATGCCAACCTTTAGGGACCATATCAACAGGTGTCCTCCCTCCTTGGATGGACATGCCCATCCCTTCCCTGCTGCTCCAGTCATCGAGACTGAAATAAAACCAGGTCAGCTGGGTTGTAGTTAGGGCTTTACCCCTCTGTGCTACCACAGTGACTATTTGTCTTATCTACCTTGACAGTATTTTGAGGCCTTCTTCTCTGATTATTAACATATACTATTATTTATTAGAGTTGTTCCCCCCCACACATCTACACAATACAGAGGATCACCAATTCACCTATAACTGCTTCCTAGGAGTAGGGAACAAAGATGCGAACTCTAGAAAATAATTCACATGGAGCTACCTCTGACAGAGGAAAAACATAACTACAACCCAAATGACTGAGATTAATTAGTGACCTTAGCAGTGAAAAATGCTATGAGGGAAGGTAGGCATCAGTTCCTTACTTCAGCTTAACCATTCTTGAGAAAAGGAGATCATGTGTTCTTCTGCAGAGTTGACACCCACGGGAAAAGGGTTATATGACTTGCAGAATGTGGGTGAGGATAGGTCTTTGGTTCTGACAGGCAGGGTCCATGCTGTAAAATTAATTATACACATATGTAAACACACTTAGAGGAAAGACATGATAGGCCATCACTGTGCAAAGCATGTGTACTAGCAGTCAAAAGTGGTGTCCAGTCAAAACTAGAAAATCACTTCATGACTGCCTTGATAATAGCTGCCACCATGATCAGCTTTTGCTGTTATGGGAATGAATAGCCAGTGCTGGGAGAGGTATAAATGAGAGCAGGCACAAAGGCAAAAGGGAAGCTGCAAGAAAAACAATACATGAAAAAAGTACCTGGATACAGGGGATTACAAGCAGGTTTTGTTCAGAAGGTATCTTATCTGTGAAGCAAAGTGGAGAGACACGTTTGTCCTATGTAGCTTTATTCTTTAATGCAAAATGCTCAGAGCTTACTGCCAACAAGCTAGCTCAGTTACTATAGTTATATCACTATCCATATTAAAATAAATAGCAGAAATTAAAAAAAAATAATAATTGCAATAATCAGTCCCAATGAGAAATGAAATGCAAAGGAAATCACATAAAAAGGTGTTCTGCAAACCTCTATCAAATGGATAATTGTAAAAATAGATCTATATTAAAAAAGGCTTTGATAAAAGTGTGTAACAGAGTCACTGATATGGCTTCTTCAGTAATGAAAATGAAGAGTGTCCACTGCTCTAAAGATGTATCTCTATCTATCTATACAGTCAAGTATAAGAAACTCCATTGGTATCAATAAGTGTACTAAACTATACTTAGTCATTGGAAAACATACACCTGACAAATGTATAAGGTTTGATTTAAAGAATAATAAGCAGCAGTGAAGCAAAATACAGTCAAACAAATAGAATAAAAGTACATCTTAACATCTCTATCTGTTCAAATTGAACATTTTGGCCAATTTCTTCAACTACAATATACATACACACACACACACACGTTTAAAATTAAATGTTTGAAATTCACCTTATCATTCATAATGTTGAGGGTAAAGTTGCAAACGTTTAAAATTGCGAGTGGAAATTCTATCTCATCCGAAATGAGAACACATAGCTTGTATTCAGTTTTGAGATTCACTGTTTACATCTGGATTATACTACAGTGGGGATTGGGAAAGTATCCTTTTCCTCACTGTAGTGCGATCGTGGAGTTAGAATATATAATTAACAGGGGGATGGGGGCACAGCTTGTTCCCTGCAAAACAGTATAAATGTGTATGACTCATTAACAGTACTTTTTCTGAATGGTGAGCGGTACCGAAATTGCTGAATGTTGATTCTTGCCTTCCAAATGATTCAGCATTCAAAGCAGTTGGCTTGACAGTTTCCGTCATTTTTTTTTCAGTAATGTGAACATTCGTAAATAGGCTTTTCATGATTTTGATAGTAAACCATATATATGAAAATGAATATGTACATACGTAATCGCGAAAATAAGACTTTTATACATAAATATATTATAAATATATGAATAAAGGTAAATGCAGAGAGAGATATATTAAAGAAAAAAAAGTCATGCTGCTAGAGTTAAACCAGTCCTGTCTGCAAAGTATCAGGGGCATGATTAGCAGTTGCTGATAGGGGCTTTATTACAGTACAGGCATTCAGAAATGAATGCCAGTGCTGTAATTGGTGTCAGGGAAAAGTGTTGATATGTTTGGTGAGTGGTATGGTAACTGTAGTTTTTGACATCGACTTAAAAGGAGCGCACATTTTTTTTCTCCTCAGTTAAGAGACGTTGAGGAGCTCGAATCAGGGATTAGCACCAAGAACTACATGGGGAAGCTACAGCTCTGCCTGCTACCTTGCTGTTCCTTCACCTTGGCCTAGCTATGTTTCTGCAAATAAGAGTACAACACTTCATATTCTAGAAGCATTCAGAAGACCTTATCACATTGCAGAAAACTATATCTTTCAGAAAAAAAAAGTTTTTTTCTTTTTTGAGGAATGAGACTTGTAAAAGAAGACTTACTAGAGGGATAAGACTTCTTATTCCATGCATTACTGACCTGTGGAATAAGTCACCACTACATATACCTTTTTAACATTTACCTCCAGAATTTAAGACAGAGGAAAAATAATTAGAGAAAAATTCTCCATATTAGGGTCACTTTTTAATGCTGGTACTATTAACTTTGAATTTTCAAATACATTCACAATTATAAGAGGGATGAACAAAATGCAGAACAACTTAGGGGTGTTTTTCAAAAATCTGGACAGTACTGGTTCTGCTACCATTAAGGGAAGTCTTGATGACTGAATGGGCATACACAAATTTAGAACAGGGTTATCATGGTATTGCTCATTTTGAGTGGTGAGCTTTGTTAAGTGCTCGAATAGGCTGGCAACAGATTTTAAGTGTAAGTACATAAAGATGTATAAGGTTAGGCATCCTATGATCCCTGCGATCAGTTGCTACTATGGTTCCTGTGTTTCTATTTTCCTAACTGTGCCATGATAGCTTGCTTAAGTGGTGATGTCCATCATGTTAAGCATGCACCTAGCTGTTGCACTGCTCATACACTGCCAGCTTAGGACCACTCTTCCCTGTAAGACTGTCCTTCTGATTTAGTATGCAGTCATTTGTGTGGTATCTCAGTTCTGCATGTCAGAATAGCATTAGCACATGTCTCACTGTCTGTAGATGCCATTTAGTACTGTGCTGGAGCACAGTGTTTGTTTGTTAATTCCAGCTATGAATTATATCTATATGCCTGTAAATTTTATACAGCTCAAAAGAATCTAAACAGCTCCTGCATGTGTAGACCTGTGCTGCACCGCTGCAGTGACTTGTTAATTAAATCTAAGGGTACATTTACTATATTCTACTATATGGGCCAGATTCCGAAAGACTTGCTCTCAGAGTAAGTCACTTAATCTGAGAGCAAGTCTTGTGGCATCTGTCCCCCGCCCAGTGCAATCCTGTTAATAAATAACACCTAAAGTAAGTTACTTACACAGAGAACAAAGTATTTCTGAATCAGGGCAGACTTGCCAAAGAGTTAGTCAATTACACTAACAGTAAGTCTTTTGGAATCAGACCCCCAGCCATAATCAAGCTAAAAACCTTATCAAAGTTGACTACAACCTCCTAAGGGAGGGTATCAGTAGCTTCACACCACCACCCCCTCAGAGAATGCAGACAACTATGCTGGACAGTATACCAATGCAGTATACAAACCACTTGTACAGCTACATGGGCTCAGCCATACCCAACAGAACTAAAACCTGCTCCTCAAGGAAACACAAACTTGTCTGGTGGACATCTTCTATCAACAGGCTTTACAACAAAAGGAAGAAACTGTTGTCCAAGGGTAAAATGGAACAAATTCCAAATTGGAAAAACTCCACCCTTAGCCTCAACAAGCAAATTAGATTATTAAAAACCTCCAAAATCAATTATGAATCAAAACTAGCCTCCAAAACAAAGTGAAACCACAAAGCATTCTTCAGTTACATCAGGATCCGCCATGGCAAAGCCAGAGTTTGTTTTGAATTATTACTTAACAGTATCACTTACACTGATCCTGTTGACATAGCCGACCTGCTAGCAGATAGGTACAGAGCAAACTTCACCCCATGCCCCCCCCAAATGCCCTTTCAACATCCCTAATGCTTGTCCTGCACCTCACATCTCCATAGATCAAGTGTTAAAAGCCCAATTCAAGGCAAAGAACACAGCTTCTATGGGACCTGATAGCATCCCAAGCTGTCTTCTGTACCATTTCCAGCAAGAATTGGCTTTGCCATTGCACACCCTATTCAACCAAATCCTAAGTACAGGCTTCATTTCAGCAGAGTGGAGAACTGCCATTGTTATCCCCTTGCACAAAGGGGCTGCCACTACTGACCCTGGAAACTATCACTCCATTAGCTTGACAAGTCTGATCTTTTAAACCATGGAGTGCATTATTATGGATCTCTTAAAAAAAGGACATAGGCAAACTCCAAGCAATTTACCCTACCCGGTTTGGATTCATCAAGAGCAGACCTTGCCAGATGAACTTGGTTAACTTCTTTGAGCCTGTCACCAAGGCCCTGGATTATGGAAAGTCAGTACATACAGCTTACTTTGACTTGGCCAAGGCCTTTGACACAATCCCCCACTCGGGCATCATGGAAAAGCTAACAAAACGTGGCATAAATTCCTACCTCATCAGCTGGTGGCCAACTGGCTCACCGACAGGACCCTCAGGGTCAAAATAGGGCCCTCCACCTCTGATAGACTTGTCACAAGTGGAGTTCCTCAGGGATCTGTCCTGGGACCCCTATTCTTTGGCATCTACCTCTCTGAGGTCCAGGCAAAACCAAAAAGCCTGTGGCTGACCAAGTTTGGGGATGACTGTAAGTTAGGTGCTGTCATTGACTCCCCAAATGATGTTAAAGTACTGCAAGAGGGTCTCACAGTAACTAATGATTGGTGCCAAAGTCATGGCCTCAAGCTAAATGCAAAAAAAGTATCATATCATTTAGCAGAAACATGACCCCTACTGGTTACCACATCAATGGCAACTCCCTAAACACACAACCTGTGGTGAGAGACCTGGGTACTCAGGTTGATAATCTCACATTCAACCATCATGTAGCTGCAGTGGTCAGAAAAGCCTTTTACTTGGTTCATCTCATAAGTAAAGGGATAGCATCAAGAAAAAAAGGAGGTTATTACCTCTCTATACTCCTCCCTCATTAGACCAATAATTGAGTATAATGCCCCATTTTGTATGCACCTCTCCCAACATCTGCACCACCTGTAAAGGCCAAAGAAATACCTCATAAAGAGAATCTATGGCCTCCAACACCTGCCCTATGTCGACAGGCATCACTCTACTTGGTATCATACAGATTGCTCAGAGGTGATCTGTATCTCGTCTACAAGGCAATCTTCAACCTTGCTCTACTAGACATGCTCCATATCCATATGTCTAACTCCTCGTGCATTTCTAACTCCTCGTGTATTACCCATTCAGAAGGACTGAATCTAATATGTGACATCAGCAAAACATGCTGGAGAGACAGGTTTGTCTCCCAGAGGCTGCCCCATCTCTGGAATAGACTTCCCATACATGTCAGCGTACCTTGCTAACCCTCTTCAAGTGCAACCCTGATGAGTGGATGGGAAACCACAAATTTGTCCCAGGGGTTCCACCTGCATCCCTCATTGACAGGGGTGACAAGTGCTGACTGAGGTTTCTTTTTGGGGATAAATTCTTGGGTAGGCTTATAAGGACCCCAGGGCCATTAGCCCAGTAACTTCCTCTGATCCCATGATCCTATGATCCTGTATGTCTTAAACTGATGTGGATGTTTAGTTGCATTAAATTATCCTCAATCACTTCACCAAATAAAGCATCCAGCTTCAAAAGCATGAAATCAGCTGTTTGTAAGATAAACTGGAAACAGGAAAACATGTACAGGCCTGATGCCAAAAGACTTGTTCCTGGTGCTGACTTACTTTGGTGTAAGGCCATAGATACCAAAAGACCCTTGGAATCTGGCCCTTAGATTTCAAAATATCTGAATTTCTGAAAATGGATACAACCTACTGATTTAGATAGCACTACCCTAGGTTTAGAAGGAAACCTGTCCAATTTATGGTTAATTATTAAATTACACTTTCACATGATTAGTTTCAAAACCTGTCAAGTTTGGATGTGCATGTAAAATGTGCTACCTTTTTTTTTCAAGCAAGTGACTATTAGAGTCATACATGCTTAAAAAATATGCTTGAGAAAATCTCTGCTAAGTTCTAGTCAAATATTTTTGTCTAGTGAGAGATGAACAGATTTTACAATTTCTCTTGTATAAATATTCTCAGTTATTCTGATCTTTGTTTTTACTTTGACCAAATCTGTTAGTTCCCAAATTACTAAGACTTAGGCATACTGTATGCCAGACATTTTGCTGACAGCTTGTGGCATACATAAGGAAATATGTGAATGGGGTATGCTTTGGAGAATTCTCTCTTCTCTGAGGTACAGTAATAGGAGTTATTGTATATAAATAGAGGTGTTTGAAGGTACATTGGTAAAACTCATCGCATAGGGGATCAAATGGTGGTATGCTCCGTGCAAAAAAAAAAAACAATGCAAAATTTTGCACTTCATTGTAATACGAGTACAATCAAGATAAATTTTTGAGTTTTGCGACTTGCACTGTAGGGGCTCAAACTTCTGATAGGGTGCACACTAAAAGCTTTTAATTACATGGACCAAAACAAACTGCGGCAAGTTCATAGAGAAAAACTAATATCAGTTCACCTTATTTACCTCCTGAGGAATTTGTATGCAAATAAAGTAGATATTTAGAACCAAATATGATGGAGTAACTGGTTCCTTAGGGACTGGGAAAGGAGTGTGATGAGGCTGTATACCTTGTTTAATTCAGTACAGAGGATAGGCTGGCAGTAAGCTCGCTGGATTAATGCTGCTAACAAGCTAGATGGCTGTGGAACGGAGTTCTGTGGGGCAACTGGGAATTTGGGCTTGGCTGTTTAATGATTCTCAACTGCATGCCTGGTAAGTACTGATGAACCTGTATGCTGAATGTGTCAAGTGCAAAGCTCATTAAAATGAGTCAGGTGCTGGAATCAGAATTGCCAGGAGAAATGCTAATAACCTCAGATATGTAAATGAAGATGAAAAGTGCACAGAACTTGTTTGCTGTCCAGCATCAAAAATAAGTTATGTCATCTAGACCTGTCAATTGTTTGCAACTAAAAGTGGGGAAAAGTGGAAGTAATGGATTTTTTCCCTAGGCTAAAAAAAATGTCTGCATGTGGTAACTGCAGCTATGAAATAAAAAAAGAAGCTTGTTTCTTTAAAGGAAAGCTATGGCAAATTTGGATAAAATATTAAATATCAGTATCGTCATATTTTAGCAAAGTGATGTATAGTCAAAGCTGTGTTTTTTTCATAGAAATAACATATAGACAGAATCAGCATATAGCTGTGAGTGTTGGGACTATAAGACTTTGCAGTATATATCAAAAGCTTTTGATCTGTGATATTGGAGAAAACCATTGGGAATTCTGTATACTGCAAGAAGATAAAATCATTCAGTCCTTAGGGAAATAAATCAGGACTACTCACAGAAGAGTAAGTTAGCAAAATTAAAACAGAAAAACACTGACAAATTATTGTGTAGAAAGGATTTCATGGGGAAGGCCCTGATGGTGGGGAAATATAAAAACAAAACAAGAAGATGGCAAAGTTTAATATGGACAACCCAGAAATGCCGTAGATAAGTGATCTGTAGACCCAGGCAGTTCACCCAACCAAATGCAAAGGAAAAAATCCGGTTCGTCACAGACATCACTGATTACAACCAGTATATTATGTGGCTTGTAAAATGAATTTTGGTACTGCACTCACATCCTTAACTGCTTGCAACCATGGCAGCTGAATCTTTTGCACCAAACTAGTTATAGCTCTGAGATAGTATTATTGAAGCAATGAGTATGGATTTATAAGAACTTAAAGAAGAAGTGCTGAACAGTTAGACGTGATGTGCTAAAGTCCTTGAGGTTACAAAAAGTCAGACTTAAGTAAATGGCTGAGTAACAACAGCACTTCACAAATGATAAAACAATTAAAGTAGAAATAAAATGCTACAGTGGCCCCATATTAATTAGTACATAGTAAAACATTGTGTGTCATTAGATGTGATACTACATTTGACCTGCAAACACACCAGCATACCTCTTAACCTTTCAAAACTTTATCAATGCAAACTCTCTAGACCAGTTAGCACTTGTGTCTATTAGAAGCTACAATGTCTTGGACTTCATCACCCCAAATATAGGTCCCATTGCACTCTACCTACATCGATTCTTCTCTGGTTAAGTCCAACCATAATGCTATGATATCCACCAAGAGAACAGTCTAAAGCCTGCAGAAATGCAACTATCGTCTGACATTTCTCCAGGACCAATGTACTTCAACTGTGCGATGACCTATGGAGTTTTAGGAAATCCCCTCCCATTGATTACCCAATGGTAAAAAGAGAGGCATTTGCTAAGATCTTCTATACTCAGCTCAGCCCTTTCATCAAGACCTCAGTACCACTTCATAATAAATGCAGCTCCAAGTTTAGCAATAAGTCTCTCTGGTGGTATTCCAGCATAAACAAGCTGTATAACAAAAGAAAAATGTAATCCACATCAGGAACAAGCTTAAAACATTGCACTTGACAGTTAAACTGAAGAAGCTAGACAAAGATCTTAGGAACAAAATCAAACCTTCCTAAAATATGAATTGAAAATTGCCACATCTATCAAAGATAACCAGAAATCACTTCAACTATGGTTGGAAACTGAGAAACAATATCCAGGACTGCTCAAAGTTGATAAATAATGACACTACGTACTTATCCTGAGGTGATAGCTGGCACATTAGCAGACAACTTGCAAGCTTTTTCCCCACTGTCTCCCCCCTGCATCCATACTCTTGATACCATACAGCCCTACCCTCCAAAGATCTCCCTTAATCAGGTCCTTAAGGCTCTGGCTAGGAAGAAAACCACCAGCACCATGAGGCCTGATAAAATGTCAGTTCTTTGTTGCCACTAAGAAGTACTGTTTCACTGACCCACTCCCATGCCTCAATCTGTTTTACCTCATCCTCTCATCTGACTGCATGCTTAAGTGATGGAAAACAGCTGTGGTAATCCATACTCACAAGCAACCTTCTACCACTGATTCAGACAACTAAAGATACATTAGTGTCACAAGGCATAGCTTCAGAACAATGGAACACATTATTATTGGCCTTGGAAAGCCAAGTATATGGAGTCTGCAGTTCCTTAACTCTGGAGTATGAAGGGTAGGGCTTGCCTGATATTCCAACAGATAACTTATATGAAAAAGTCATCAAGGACTTGGACAAAGGCACGTTGGCACAAATAGCATATCCTGACCTTGCTAAGGCCTTGACAGCATTCCACAGTTAAGTGTTGCAAACAAATTGGTTTAGCTAAATGTAAGCTTTTCCATTGCCTATTAGGTAGCAAACTGTACCACAGGTAGAACCCAGCAAGATAAGATAGGCGATATATTGTCTTTCTAAAAGCCTGCCTACCAGTGCTGTACCCCAGTGTTTGGTTCTCAGGCCATTCATATTTAGTAGATATTTCTTGGATGCCAAAGCTGATGTCCAGGACCTTTGGCTGAACAAGTTTGCTGTTGATTGCAAAATTGGTGCCAAAATCAAAACTCTCTGTGTGACCAAAATGTTCTGCAGGTAAGATTAACACATCTGCTCTGGCTAAATGCACCATAAAAATGCAGTATATTATCACTTAGGAAATGAGAACCCATGATGCTACCATATAAATGATACCCTCCTCAAAACTGATGCTGTCTTCAGAGAATTGAGCACATTTGTAAACAACAAGCTCTCTTTTTCTTACCTTGCAACCATGATAATTAGAAAACTCCTCTGTGTGGCCTAGCTAATCACTAAGGGTGTATCTTCTATGTTCAAGAATGCTATCATTCCCCTCTATCCATCCTTCATTAGGCCTCTTACTGAATACAGAGCACCCTTTTGCATGTCCTTGTCAAGACACCCGATTTGACAAACAGTGGTGCTTAGCTCATTTCTGTGACTGGAGGCAGCTGAGGCCAGTATACATAGTGCATGACATTAATTGGACTTCAATCATGCACAGTATCACCACAAAAAGATAACTGATTTGGAAGCCATTTTAGGATGCGCAGTGTGTTTATCTATTTTGTTGACTGTATTAAAGGTGGGAAATGGGAGCACAGGCAAGAGATGAAAATGTGAAATAATGAAAGGTTAAATAGAAGGTGAGCAAATAAGGAATGAACAGGATGGAGATGGGTTGACAGGGCAATATTTTTTTTTGAGGGACAGGTGCCCATTCTATATTTATGAAAACAGAGGAAAGTTGAGGAAGGAAGTCAGGGAAGTAAGAGGAAAGTAAGAGGAAGAGAGACATGACTCCCGGGGGTCTGTAAAGACAAAATGTGTGTGTGTGTGTGTGGGGGGGGGGGTCACAATGTGAAGGAGACATCAGACAAACAGATGGAAAATGATGGTGTGGGCACTGGTGCACATCCAACAGGGTTTGGCATGGACACAAAAGAAAATGGAACACACGTTTGTGGGATAGGACTGGGTGTTCACAACTGCAGAATCTGACTACTGAGACCCACTGGGAGATTATACACCACCCTGGGTACTGTTACCACTGGGTCCTGGCTGTTGGAGCCTTTGCTGGGCAGTGATGCAACTGAATAAGTTGGAGCATATTTTCTAGTTGGCCGATGCAGGTGTCCAACCTTCTGTAGATAATTGCCATAGTCACTGCCAGCTGCTGTTGGGAGACCAAGGCAAAGGCATGACCTTCACTCGTATTGTTTCTGGTGAGTACAAATGTTAGCAGCTTCCAGTGCAACACTACATGTGGTGCAGGTAGAATAAGAGGAGTGGAGGCAACTGTAGCAGGATGGGAACCAGATCTGCTGGGTGCTTCCATTGGTGGTGGTACTACTGCTGCTACCACTTGTAGCCAACAACCATTATAAGTGGGATGGGTGCAGGTTGCTGCACTGATGTATATAATAGCAAAAGAAATGGGGAAAAACAAAATAATAAAATAAACACGTTTAAGAGAAAGGATGGTGACAAAAGGGAGGGAGGAAGAGAGATGCAAACACTATATATATATATATATATATATATATATATATATATATATATATATATATATATATATTTATGGGTCTACTTTGTTTCGTTGAATCTCATTTCACTGAATTTCATTTCACGCTGACCACTTTGCTGAAAACTCAAATTACTGAAAACTAATTTCACTGAATCTCATTTCACTAAACTTCAAGTTAGTATATATGGCACTGTGTAGAGTACTGTAATGCAAGTAAAAGGTATATACCTTTTCCCCACTGTAGTGTGATCCTGTAGTTAGTACATATAGTTAGGGGGTGTGTGGGGGGCACCGCCCCCCCACATTGCAGGGTTTGGGGTGCTTAGCCCCCCACTTTGAGTACGTATTGTCTTCTGGAAAGAGTTGGTCATTGGTGTTGCAACTATGCATGTCTATTGTTTAAAAGTGTATTGTTTTGAAGTTTTTGGTAAAATACAATATAAAACAATATAAGCATGATGAGAATCAGAGCCTCATTGCTTTATAGAAGAAAGCACTGCTATAAGTACCTGATCCCTTATAAAGGAGATTTTGGAGAAACATTTCATCTGGATTACATACCTGCATGCATAAGATACATCCAACTTCTTACAAATCCATTCCTTTCTACAACAGCTACTTTTGACTACTTTTTACCCTGCTGCCTTTAATGGATGTCAGTTTGTCACTACTTTTAAATGTGTTGGCCAAAGCATCTTGAGGGTAAGCTTGAAAGAGTACTGAATGCAATAGTCTATAGAATTGTTAAGCCAGAAGTGAAACATGCTCTTGAATTCATATTAGGAAGAGCAATGCTTAATAATATTTTAATGTTGAATGCCTTGCATGTATGCCATTTGCCACAATATTTGCAATAGTGTTATTGCAGTGGGCATGTGTCAATTGCACTTCTGTGATGATTTTAAGGGTAATGTGTACTGAGGACACCAATATGTCTGACATATTTAATTTAAATATCTAATTGCAAGGCAAAATACAGCATTCTATATGGCCTGGGATGATAGCAGTAGTAGTGTAAGAATTTGTTATGCCCATAGAGGAACAAGGCTGTTAATTCTGCCATTTTCCATACCAACAGAGCAATAACTAAAAAATAGGGCATACAGAAAAAAAAATGTTGCATATGTTGTGCAGTCCTCATCTACCTGCAAGCCCAAGTTTTCAGGTGCTGAAAATGAGGTGATACTACAGGTCCTCCATCTCCAACGTCTTTGATATCCCTGCACCTTACCAGACCTACATTACCATGCCTGGGCTGAGATTTTTAGAAATATGAATGTGGGAAGTGGTCTGGACTATGACCATGAAATTGTCTGTTGTAGGGCCACAAATTTGATCTGTGGTGCCATTCACTTAGCAGGGAACAAACATCAACAAGTAGAGTGCTGATGACTGAACCAGCTCTTATGGAGATGGAGAAGCTCATGGCCACTCTTAAAGGCAGTATCACCTCCACAGAGTCACACTGTGCAGTGCTGGATGCTGAGGCAGGTCTGGACTAACCAGATTCCCCAGATATGTAGTCCTATTTCATTGCTTCAACAGCTGCAAATCATATTTACCTCTTAGCCACTATAAAATTCATTAAATCTGCCTGACATAGTGTCCAGGTGCATCTGGAATCCAAAAGACACAAGCATCTGCACAAGGCATGGTCAGGGTTATTATTATTTTTTATGATGTTTATAGTTGTAAAAGTATCGGTTACATGTGTAGTTATGGTGCTGGATCATACCTACACTGGATATTTTTTGCTTTCGTGTATTCACAGGTGATTATCTGGCAAAGCACTGTAGAACTGTCCCTATCTGATATCAAAGGATCTGCAGCCAATAATAATGACAACAGGAATGAGCAGTCATAGGGGTTGCAAGGAATGTGTTTAACACAGATAGTATGACCACTGCATCCCCTACACAGGCCATGGACACAGTTTCTATACCTGTGAATATCCAGGTTACACAAACATCCATGAGGAGACAGTTGGATGGGCACTGTAAATCAGGATAGTTCAGTGGCCTCCAATAAATAGACATCTGAATATGCCCCTAACACTCAAGGGAAAGGAGGTCTATACAAAGGGGTCGGTCATGGTACTCCCCCCATGCACACACACATACTATCTTACTCATGTGTGGTTACCTAAAGCCTATCTCTAACCCAACCTCTGCATCTAACCCTAAATCTGCCTCTGCCCCTAACCCTAATCCTATATATTATGTTACTAAAATCCTTTTACTAACAGTGCCACTACAAAAGACAGAATGACGCAGACCATATACAAGATACAAAACTGTAAATTGATCCCTGTAACAAGACCTAACCCTAACCCATGAACACTTGCACATACACGCTAACAACTATAATCTTGTCAGTCAAAAATTCATTTTCCTTCACACTGTTACAAACATGCACAATAGAAGTGAACATTCAGTCATTTGTGCATTCACTCATTTGACAATTCATTCAGTTTTTTTTGTATGCCTACTGAAACTTTTTATTCAAATGTGCATTTGCTCATTTTATCTGTAACCATATATATGCATGTATATGTATTACTTCACAGAAGAGGTGGAAACATCTTCCTTTTAGAGGGCAAAAACTGAATGCAAGATGTATAAAGAAAGCCTTCTGTTGTACTGCTCATAGGATCATAGCAAGTTACTGGCAAGTGGCCCTGAGGCCCTTATAAATCTAGCCAATAAATTAGCTATGTTCCCACTAGTCAGCAGTAGATGCCCCTGTCCAGCAGGGACAGAGGTGGAATTCCAGGGGTGTATTTTCTATTTCCCATCCCATCATCTAGGTTCCTGTTAAAGAGGGATAATGAAGTACTCTGCTTGATGTGGAGAGGGAGTCTATTCCACAAATGGGGGAGTTTATGGGAGAGAAATCTGTCTCACTAGCAAGTCCTATTGATGTTGCAGACCAAGGTGAGGTTTTGTGTGCAGCTCACACAAGTGGAGTTTGGCTTGTGGATATGTAGAAATTTCATCAAGGTGGGGTCAGAGATTTGCATGCCAGACATAGATCACCTCTGAGGAGTTTATATGAGATGGAGTAGAGGGACAGGACTTTAAGCTTATCCATGTAAGGTAGACTTTTGAAGCCCTGGATTCTCATGGGCAGGAACCTCTGTGGTCTCTCCAGCTGCTCCATGTGCTTTGTGAGGTACATGCCAAAAGAGGCATTATACTCCATGATGGGCATGATAAGGGAGGAATACAGGGACGTTGACTTCCTAGTTCCTGGAAGAAATACCATTACTAATGAGGTCAGCCATATAGAAAGTTCTCCGTACAATGGAGGCAACATGGTGGTCTAAAGTTAGATTCCTGTCAGCTTGGGTGCACAGGTCCCTCACAACTGCTTGCATGCTTTGGACAATGTTATTAACGTGATAATTTGTGGAGACATCACTCTTCCCAAAGGGGATGATGCATTTTTTGGCATTTAGTTTGAGGCCATGTTTCTGGCACCAGTCATTTGTCTGGGTGAGACTCTGTTGCAGTATGTCTACATCACTAGGGGAGTTGATGACAGCACCCAGCTTGCAGTCAACTGCAAAATTGGTCAGCCATAGACCTCTGGTTTTAGCTTGCACCTCAGACAAGTATATCCCAAACATCAGGGGCCCCAAGATCAACCCCTGGGGTATGCCTTTCATTATGGGTCTACTACTTCAGGTAGCTTCCCCTATTTTTGACTGAGTGCATTCTATCAGTGAGCCAGTTAGTTACCCATCTGGTCACATATGGATTTACGCCAAGCTGGGGTAGTTTATCTATTATACCAGAGTGGGGAATAGTGTCAAAGGATTTGGTGAGGTCAAGGTAGGTGGCATGCACTGTCTTCCCCCATCCATGGCTTTGGTGACTGATTCAAAGAAGTCTATCATATTTAACATACATGAGCTCCCATTGACAAAACCAGTAATAGATGTGGCCAATTTGGACTCAAAGTTAGCTTTGGAGGACTTTACTAGTAGCTTTTGAGGACTTTACTCGTACCCTTATTTGCCTGTTGAGGCCAAGGATAGATTGCTTCCAATATGGCATCTGTTCCTTCTTGATCCTGGACGACAATTTTTTTCCTTATGTTGTAGAGTGTTTATAGACGATGTTCATTAGATAGGTCTACTCTTTCTTGAGGAGGATTTTGTCCTGTCAGGTATTGCTGAATCCATGCATTTACATATATAAATGGTCATATAGTACTTTGGTGTAGGTTTGGACATTAGTGCCAGATTCTACTGTTGGGGAGGGGGCTGTGAAACTGTTTAGACCTTCCCTCAGGAGGTTGTAATCAGCTTTGGAGAAGTTTTTTTGTTTAACCCTAGCTGGGGGGGGGGGGTGTCAAAGAAAATGGTGACTTTGAAGGTGACCTCTTTGTGGTCTGATCTTATCAGGGATTATGACACTGAGGGGACACTGCAGTGGTTTGCTGTGTTGGTTAATACCAAGTCCAAGATGTTGTTGTCACCTGTCTTTGGGGTGCCAACCAGCTGGTCCAAGGCATTTGCACTGACAAAGTCAAGGAATCCTTGTGCATTTATGTTCTGACTTGAGTAGTTCTTCCAGTCAGTGGTTGGGTAGTTAAAAAAATCATCCAGGATCAAGGTATACGGTTGAATCTTAGCAGATTCAAGGAAGTCCAGATAGATGGGATGGGCATTCTGAGTCAACGTTGGGGGCCTGTAGCTAACTATAATTTGAACAGGGGTCTTGTCAACTGCTAATTGCACCTGGAGTGTCTCCTGTGCTTCATGCTGTTTGACCAGTCTGGAGGTGTGTATATCTTTAATATATATTGAAACACCACCTCCTTTGGCTTTGCTACCCTCAGGTTTGGGTCTGTATGTATGATAGGATGAGTAACCAGATAAGGCTGGTATGTTCTCTGCAGCTTTAAACCAGGTTTCTGAGACTGCACAAATTTCAGCATCTTCCAGGGTTAAGAATGCTGGTCATGAATGCAGTTTCATGTTGAGACTCCTAATGTTCAGCAGCATTACCTATAAATTGCATTTAGATGAAATTCTCAAGTTGGTAGTTTTGAGGTCAAGACATTGCCTAAAAAAGGTGCTATGGGGGAGGCAAGAGCCTTTGCTAGGAGCCTGAAGCCCAAGGGAGACAGATGCAGGCCATCTCTGGCAAAGCATCATGGTCTGTCAACTATGTCTTCCCAGGCCAACAGGTACTGGATTCCCTTAGAATGACACCAGAAACTAAGCCACCTGTTAAAGTCAATCATTTTGTTTGCATTGACGCATCATTCTTGGTGATGGTAGAATGCTGCATAAAGCTAGTGACAAACCTGCTTAGAACACATATTCGGAGAGCTAGATCACATCTTTCTTCATATAGTCCAGAGAGGTACATCTCAAGTCATTCACACCAACATGTACTATGACAGAGTCATAGCAGTACTTGTTGAGGGACTTGAGTGCATAGGTAATGTGGTGGATTTTGGCACCTGACAAACAACTTACAGTGACATACTCCTTATCCAGCCTGGTGAGGGACACATCTGTATGTGTCACAATGGAGTCTGCTAGGATTAATATATTGGGTTTATGGTTAAGCCTTGATGGCTGTGAGACACAGGCATATGGACTATGTGTGGTGTGTGGTGTGTGGTGTGTGGTGTGGTAGGCTGTGGAGTTTACGTGTGCTTTTGTCTGGGAGGTCTCTTTTGTTTAGGTATGTTTTTGTTAAGAACCTCCACATATGTGGGTGTGTGTTGTATTGGTGTGGGTGGTGTCTGAGGAGCATTGTTTGTACAGACAAATCTCAGTGCCAGGTATACTGACTTGTGAGGAAGAGAGCACAGATTCAAGGTTTTTAATGTAATTACATTTCTCACAAATTGTGTTCCTAGGTGGCAGTAAGAGAGGGTTGTCTGTGTACATGAGACAGTTGCTATACTGTCTCAGGATGCCCATATCAACCAGATTGGCAGGAAAAACTGTAGGAAACTGTATATCTATATTTGTTTGAATCGCTGAGGGAGGTGAGTTAAGGAGGGTGAAGCTGAAAAGATCTGAGATGGGTAATAATAGACTGTTTCTATAGAGGCTATAAAGAAGCTTCACTACATCAGGGTTGGGTGAGTGCTAGTAAGGGAAAATTTGAAGCAGGAATACCTTGCAGTGGTTTAGATCAGTGCAGCAGCAGTGCGCAACATGCAAACAAGTGTAGTCCCATGCAAAAAGAGTTTAAATACCGGAAAAGATGGAAGAATCTAGAAGCTCAGATTACTACCCAGTCCTGCTAGCCCCTGCACTTTCAACCAATCACTCATGCTAGAGAAGGTCAGGCAGCCCTGTTACTCTTACTGAACGAGAAGGCAGGCCACTACCAGCACAGGATGGCTGCCAGGAAACTCAGCAAGCAAAACAGGCTTGGATGAAGCAAACCTGTACCCAGACTATGCTACTTGACTAGAACATAGACAACTCCCAGAAAATGCACAGAAAAGCACAGATAGAGTTGTATTTTTTGGCTGTGAGTGCTCTCAGTATGAAAAAAGCAGTTTACAGATAAGTCATTCAGTAAAAATGCAATTACAGTAATGAAACACTACTTAACAAAAATAGTTAAAACAGTATAACACAGTACAAGAATGCAGTGAAACAGTAAAAAAGCTTTATAAATACAAATATATAATATATATAATATATATATATATAATAGATTAGCTGTATAGCATGACTATAACTGGTACAATTCAATGAAATAAATGTAAAAAAAAAAACATTCTGCTCTTGTGAAGGCCTCAGGGAATGCCTGCTGTCAAAGTGATGATTCACCACTCCCCAACCTGGTACAAAACAAGCACAGCCCCCTGCAAATACAGGGTTTACATATCAAATATCATAAAAGATGCAAGAATCTAGAAGCTCAGATTACTACCCAGTCCTGGTAGCACCTGCAGTTTCAACCAATCACTCATGCTAGAAAAGGTCAGGCATCCCTGTTAACTCCCACTAACAGAAGGCAGGCCCCTGCCTGCACAGAATGACTGCCGGGAAATTCATCAAGCAAAACAACCAGGCCTGGATGCAAGAAACCTGTATCCAGAATATGTATTTGACTAGATTACAGAAAACTCCCAGACAATGCAGAGAAAAGCACAGATAAAGTACTCACAAACAGAAAATACAACTCTCAGTTTGAAAAAGCAGTTTACAGTTAAGCAATTCAGTAAAAATGCAGTTACACTAATGAAACACTACTTAGCAGTAAAAATGCAGTTAAAACAGTATAAAACAGTACAGTAATGCAGTGGAACAGTAAACAAAAGTTTTATAACAGACACAGTGCAACAAAATGTAGCAGATTAGTGTATAGCACAACTAAAAGCATTGGGAAGTGCAATTCAATGAAATAAATGTAAAAAAAAAAAACAGTTATTCTGATCTTAGAGCTTCAGGGAATTTCTGCTATATCACAGAGATAAATCACCACTCCTCATCCTGTTAAATACAAGCACAGCCCCCTGCAAACACAGAGTTTAAATACCAGAAAAGATGGAAGAATCTAGAAACTCAGATTACTATCCAAAACACTTATTCTGCTCTTGGAGCCTCAGGGAATTTCTGTTATATCCCAGTGATGAATCACCACTCCTCAGCCTGGTAAAAACAAGCACACACCCCTGCAAACACAGGGTTTAAATACCAGAAAAGATGAAATAATCTAGAAGCTCAGGTTATTGCCAAATCCTGCTAGCATCTGAACTTTCAACCAATCACTCTTGCTAGAGAAGGCCAGACAGCCCTGTTACTCTCACAAACAAAGAAGGCAGGCCCCTACCTGCACAGCATGGCTGCCAGGAAACTTAGCAAGCAAAACAACCAGATCTGGATGCAGAAAACCTATATCCAGACTATTCTAATTGACGAGAACACAGAAAACTCCCAGACAATGCACAGAAAAGCACAGATAGAGCACTCACAGAGAATAAAACTCTTAGTTTGAAAAAGCAGTTTACAGTTAAGCAATTCAGTAAAAATGCAGTTACAGTAATGAAACACTATTTAGAAATGAAAATACAGTTAAAACAGTATTAAACAGTAAAATAATGCAATGGAACAGTAAAAAAGCTTTATAACAGTGCAGAAATGCTGTAGCTTAGTTTATAGTACAACTATAAGCATTAGGAAGTGCAATTCAATGAAATAAATTCTGTTCTTGGAGCCTCAAGCAATTTCTGATATATCACAGTGATAAATCACCACGCCTCAGCCTGTTAAAAACAAGCACAGCCCCCTGCAAAGGGTTTAAATACCAGAAAAGATAGAAGAATCTAGAAACTCAGATTACTACCCAAAAATGTTATCCTGTTCTTGGAGTCTCAGGGAATTTCTGCTATGTCCCAGTGATGAATCACCACTCCTCAACCTGGTAAAAACAAGCACAGCCCCCTGCAAACACAGGGTTTAAATACCAGGAAAGATGAAAGAATTTAGAAGCTCAGACTTCTACCCAATCCTGCTAGCCCCTGCACATTCAACCAATGCCTCATGCTAGAGAAGGTCATGCAGACCTGTTACTCTCACTAAGAAAGAAGACAGACCACCACCAAAAAAGATAGCTGCCAGGAAACTTAACAAGCAAAACAGCCAGGTCTGGATACAGCAAACCTGTATCTAGACAATACTACTTGACTAGAACATAGAAGACTCCCAGAAAATGCACAGCAAAGCACAGATAGAACACACACAAAAAGAAAATACAACTCTCAGTTTGAAAAAGCAGTTTACAGTTAAGTATTTCAGTAAAAATGCAGTTACAGTAATGAAACACTACTTAATCAAAATACAGTTAAAAGAGTATAAAACAGTTGAAGAATGCAAGGAAACAGGAAAAAAGCTGTATAACAGTGCAAAATGTGGTAGGTTAGCTGTAAATCACAACTGTAAGGGTTAGGAAGTGCACGTCAATGAAATAAATGTAAAAAAAACACTTAGTCTGCTCTTGGATCCTCAAGGAATTTCTGCTACATCACACTGATGAATCATCACTCCTCAGCTTGGTGGAAGCATGTTTTTATACAATAAGAAAATAACTTGATGGAAGTATTTACATCCTTGACAGCTGAAGTAGTTGTTTAAATCAAAAAAATTATTTGAAACAAAGTTTCTTGTGGTCGGTAAAGTGCACCAACAGGCACCAAAGAAAAAACTGAGAAAATACTAGGTTCGCACCATGGTGAAGTAAGTGAAACTTTAATAAATATACATAAAAGGCTACAAAACAATCAAACAGGCACAAGGTAAGCACTTTCACTACCTGCCAGGTAGCTTCTTCAGACCTAAATTGTAACAGTCAAACCATCTATATTTAAATGCAATGAAGCCAATCAGAAAAAAGAACTGATTAAGACATCAATCATCATTTAAAAACAGTGAATGTAGTATAAAAACCTATTGGTAATGATGCTTACAAACATTGTAAAAGCCTTTTTATATATTAAATAAATCTTAACCTCAATAATTCTACACCTCACAAAATTCAAAATGTATCCAATAATCATTAAAAGCATATTTAAAAAAAATATACAAAAAATGCAACATAAAACAACATACTCAATGCTTCAAATGGTGTAGCTTCAGGTGGGGTTTCAGGGAGACTCATTTATTAATGCCTGGAAATTTATCAGCTTATAGGCATATAATCCATTGCTGTTCCCTGTCTTCAGTTAAAGTCTTAATGTCACCTCCTCTCATATTCTTACCTATCACTTCCAACACTAGAAATTTAAGACTATGTTCATTACCTTTCTCTATTAAACGAAGTGCCAGTTATACACACCAGTCACAAAGACAGGGTACTTTCTCTTGTATATGTTGTAAAGCTTGTAGATACATCCACTCTGGTAACTATTTTGAGCACCTACAGAAGGGTTTTGTTGTAGAGACATCACTATATGCTGATTGCAGTACAAATGATTTAATTTATTTTTCATATTGCGTTGAATGTTGTTTGTTATATAGGTAAGACCAACAGGAGTTTCAGAGAACGCATCTTAGAACATGTAGGAGATATAAGGAATAGGAGAACTAAGAGTGTGTTGGCACTGCATTTAATAGAGAAAGGTAATGAACACAGTTTTAAATTTCTAGTGTTGGAAGTGATAGGTAAGAATATGAGAGGAGGTGACATTAAGACTTTCACTGAAGACAGGGAACAGCAATGGATTATACGCCTGTAAGCTGATAAGTTTCCAGGCATTAATGAATGAGTCTCCCTGAAACCCCACCTGAAGCTACACCATTTGAAGCATTGAGTATGTTGTTTTATGCTGCATTTTTTGTATAATTTTTTTAAATATGCTTTTAATGATGATTGGATACATTTTGAATTTTGTGAGGTGTAGAATTATTGAGGTTAAGATTTATTTAATATATAAAAAGTTTTTTTACAAAGTTTGTAAGCATCATTACCAATAGGTTTTTATACTAGGTTCACTGTGTTTTTAAATGATGATTGATGTCTTAATCAGTTCTTTTTTCTGATTAGCTTCATTGCATTTAAATACAGATGGTTTGACTGTTATGATTTAGGTCTGAAGAAGCTAACTGGCAGGTAACAAAAGCTCTTACCTTTTGTGCCTGTTTTATCGTTTTGTAGCCTTTTATGTCTATTTATTAAAGTTTCACCTACTTCACTGTGGTGTGCACCGAGTGTTTTCTCAGTTTAAATAAAAAAAATGCCAACTACTTCTTTTTTTAAACACAGAAATTTGACAGAGTAAAAGTAAATCAGATGTATTAATATCCTGAATTAAACTTTCTCTCAACACACAACACTGATAATTTTTTTTGTTTTATACTTTATAAACAATTGGATTTTGTATCAATTGAATTTATTTAGTACTGTCTGATGCAGGTTATTAATCTTGATACGTAACATGCAGGATACAATACTGGTGATTCTAGTAAGTTCTTTAAAGGGTTTGGTTTTATATGATTAGAACTGAAGTTAAATGTCAGCATATTTGCTATTGCTGAGGCATTAACCCTTGTTGCTGTGTCTTTGATGTTCAGTGTTTCCTTTGATTTATATACTCTAGCACTGTAAGATCACACCATTTACTCATGCATTTCCATTTAGATTAGGCATGTCAAACTTTAAATGTCCTTCTGCATTTAAATCATGATTCTGAGATCTAAGGTAACATTTTTATGCCTTCTTGGATGATGTACCTGCAAAGCCTTTTGAGAGAGTAGTGAGAAGTCATTGATCTAATTGAGCTAGTGGGCTGAATCATTCAATTGTTTTTCATTAACAGACTCAGCAGGTGTATATATGCCATACTCAGTTATTCCTTTTGTTAACTTTTCCACTTGCTAAGTATATTGCAGCATTCATTTTCTGCTACTGTCAGTGGAAATGTAGATCTTCCCATATGATAAGGAAAGCTCTTTTTAATCAGTTCAGTCTTCATCCACCCATATGTCACCATTAAATACAGAGAGAGATAGACTGACAGATAGACTGACTTAACAGACAGATGTGTGTGTGCATGGTAGGGGAGTGTGTGTGTGTGTGTGTGTGTGTGTGTGTGTGTGTGTGTGTGTGTGTGTGTGTGTGTGTGTGTGTATGTGTGTGTGTGTGTCTTCATCCACCCATATGTCACCATTAAATACAGAGAGAGATAGACTGACAGATAGACTGACTTAACAGACAGATATGTGTGTGTGCATGGTAGGGGAGTGTGTGTGTGTGTGTGTGTGTGTGTGTGTGTGTGTGTGTGTGTGTGTGTGTGTGTGTGTGTGTGCATGTATGTGTTTAAAACTGAGCAAGGGTTAGGGAGAATTAACACATGTAAGTAAGTCCTTTGTTGGAAAAGTGACAATTGAAAGAGAGGATCATTAGTTATTTCTTACAATGACTACCGTACCACAGCTTTTTTGCAGTGGATCATCAGCAGAAAATCCTGTAAACTGCATGACAGAGTAGCAGTACATATGCTGGTTTTAATCACATGTATTGGTTGTAGTAACACAGTTTTACTCTGAAACGGTATTTGTTCCACATCATGTATTTTGTTTAATAATCTCAGTGCAGCATTTATCAGAATTTCATTTGTATTCTGTCAGTACATTATTATCCTTATATAGTTATTATGATGTCCTTTCAATGAATGTTTGTAAGAGCAAAATGCTAAATTATTTAGCATTTGTGCTTAAGCTTGTATTATCTAGAGGTAAACATAATAGTATCAAGATAATGCAATGAGTAGGAATAGTCTCCTTTCTGCATTTCAAGACAATACAAATCTAGATAGTCAATGAAATATCATATGCAATCCATTTTTAAGTGATCACAACCCTCTGGAGCAAGTCATCACAAATATGATCAATATGCTATGCCTTACACTTGTTCATCATTGCATATTAACAGCCTTTTTTATCTAATATTGTAAGAACAAAACAACCTACCTGGATCACTGATAGGAAACAGGATGAAATCATGTATGATGGACCCCCCCCATTCCAAGATTGGTCTAAAGATCTCATTCAAAAATTTGGGCAGTGCAGTACAATTTTTCTTCGATGCTCTCACACAACTGCCAGACAAATATTGCAATACCAACTTTTTTTGGTTACAGCAAGATATTTTCATAGGTTCATAGGTTCATACTAGGCTATCTGTCCTAGGGCATTTGTAAGCCTAGCTAGAATGTGTTTGGCTTTCACCACCCATTTTAAATTAATTTTGCTATGCCCTTTTTCAAGGTTAGTATACTCTGCCTCTGTCTAACAGTGACACAGAAGTGATACCCGGGATAAACCTACAATCTCCCATCCACTCATCAAGATTCCTCTTGAAAAGAGTCAATGAGGGACTCTGCCTAACCTGGACTGGGATTTTATTCCAGAGTGAAGGGAGCCTCTGGGTTATGAATCTGTCCCTCCAGCATGTCCTATTTCTTTCAGTGCTGAGGTTCAAGTCTCTCGAGCGCGTCGATGGGATTTGGATTTTCTGAGGTGCAGCATGTCCATTAATTCCGGGTTGGACATGGCTTTATACATCAGGCACAGATTGCCTCTGAGCAGGCAGTATGCCACTGAGTAGAGCTGGAGTTTCTTTAACCTGGCAGCATATGGCATCTGTTTGAGCCCTTTGATCCTCTTGGTGAGGTACTTTTGGGGTCTTTCCAATTGCTGCAGGTGTCTGGTAAGGTACATCCCAAAAGGGGCATTGTACTCAATTATGGGCCTTATGAGGGATGAGTAAAGAGACACGATGACCTCCCCTGATCTAGATGTGTATCCCTTCATGATTAGGTGGGCTATATAAAATGTTTTTCTAACCACTTTGGCCACGTGGTTGTCAAATGAGAGATTGCTATCAGCTTGGGTTCCCAGATCCCTAATTACTTCTTCGGTACTTAATGGATTACCACCTATGTGGTAATTTGTGGGCACTTTGTTTTTGCCAAAGGGGATGACTATACACTTTTTGGCATTTAGCTTGAGGCCATGGCTCTGGCACCAGTTGTCTGTTTCTATGAGGCCCTTTTTTAGGATGCTTGTGTCTGCTGGAGAGTCGATTATGGCACCCAGTTTGCAGTCATCTGCGAACTTGGTCAGCCACAGTCCTTCCGTGTTAGCCTGCACCTCTGAGAAATATATACCGAACAAGAGAGGTCCCAGGACTGAGCCTTGTGGGACGCCACTTGTAACTGGTTTGGAGTCTGACATGGCTCCAGCAATTCTAACCATGTGGGTTCTGTCCTTGAGCCAGTTTGCAACCCATCTAGTGACAGAGGGGTTTATATTTAAGTTGGTGAGCTTATCTATAATGCCCGAGTGGGGTATTGTATCGAAGGCTTTTGCAAGGTCCAGGTAGGCTGTGTGGACCACCTTCCTCTCGTCAATAGCCTTGGTGACTATTTCAAAAAAATCGACCAGGTTTAAGAGGCAGGATCTGCCCTTAACAAAGCCGAACTGGGTAGGATCCAGTGTCTGTAGGTCCCCAATATCTTTATTTATGAGGTCCATGATGATCCTTTCCATAGCTTTGCAGACCAAGCTAGTCAGGCTTATGGGGCGATAGTTTCCAGGATCCGTTGAGGCACCACCTTTGTGGAGAGGGACCACTGTTGCTGTACACCACTCTTTGGGTACATATCCTGTAGTAAGGCTGAGATTGAACAGTAGTTTTATGTTTGGGTTTAGTTTTTCTTGGAGTTCATGTAGGACGCATCCCGGGACACCGTCTGGTCCCATTGATGCTGTGTTTTTTGCTTTGGAGAGGGCGGCTCTTACCTGAGCATCTGAGATGTCAGAGGGGCAGCACTCTGCTGGGATAGATATTTGCCCTTTTGGTGGGTAAGGGGGGGGAGAAGTTTGCACTGAACCTGTCAGCTAGGATGTTGGCAATGTCTGTGGGTTCGGTGTATTTTTTGTCATTTTGGACTAATTCTGAGCATATCTGGGAATTCCCACCCAGGTTCCTAACATAAGTAAAGAAAGCCTTGTGATTATCCTTAGTGTCCTGTGCAATTTTTCTCTCAAAGCTGGCCTTAGACAATTTTATGAGTGCCTGTAGTTTTTTCCTAATACTGATCAGAGATGCCTTCCCTTTTTGGGATTTTGCTCTATCATGTAGTAGCTTCCTCCTTCTATTGTATAGTTTGTTTATGGCTGGGGTCCACCAGACAGGACGCCTAACCTTGGAGGATTGGGTCTTGGTTTTATTTGGGATTGCATTATCCATGCATTCCTGAAGGTGTTCATAGAATGCATTTATAAAGGATTCTGCAGTCTGGGCCGTATTTTCCACAGGCCCGGGGGCTTTGAAGGATTTCACCTCGGTTTTGAGGAGTGCGAAATTTGCTTTAGGGAAGTTTTTCACTGTGGTTTTCTGGACAGGGGCTGGGGTTGGGATGTGAATATCTAGTGAGATTAGTTTATGGTCTGATCTTACCAGTGAGGGATACACTTCTGGTCTGGAGCATAGAGTCCCCATGTTGGTGATGATCAGGTCCAGTATGTTTTCCCCTCTTGTATTTAATTATGTATGATAGCTTTCTCATCCTTACTGTAAACAGATCAGTTTAATACATCTCAGACCTGACTATGTTTACTTCACTTTTGGAGGAAGGAGAGCTTCAGGTTTGGACAGTGAAGTTTTTTTAGACCAGGTGCCTTTAACAGTTGCTCATGTCGACTGTGGAATTTCAAATATGGATGCAGGTATATTTGCAGTTTATCAAGAGTTGATTCCTCAAGTGTCAAGTACCCAAATCAAAAGACACTGAGGATGAAAATGTGATGACTGATTTTTATATGAGATTAATGCCAGTGTGATTATTGTTGGCTGATAGAGATTCATTTTTATAGGGTGATTTCTCCTTTTTCATGTTTGTGTGACCATGGGAATGTTATATATACCTTTTGGTGGTACAAGACTCCCTCCTGCAAAAAATGCTTTCAGTTTTTCTTTTTTGGTATTTTGGGAAATTGTGATGAGCTCTCTGGTTCCTAAAAGTTTGTCAAGCAGTGTTTATTTATAATTATATAATGACTGGCCATTAATCTTCCAAAACGTGCATGCTGATTGTCCAGCCAAACCAGCGTGCCCTTATAAATCCCAGAATATACCAACGGAAAAAGGTCCGGTCACCCGGACTTCTTTCCATTCGTATATTCTATAACTTTTATTTTTTTTTCAATAAAATCTAAAAAAAAATGTAAAGTCCGGACTCCAGACATACCAGAGAGGCAGCATGGAGGGAATACAAAGAAAATCAGGTATGTTATTTAAAATTAAAGACACATACCTGATTTTCTTAGCATTTCCTCCATTCTGTCTCTCTCCTACCCCTAAATTAGCCCAAACTTTTTTTTTAATAAAAAAGAAAAAAGAAAACAAAAATGGAGCAATGGAGTCTTTCTTTTCTCTGTTGCTCCCTTTCAAAGCATTGATGTACTGGGTATGCATGGGAATACAAGTCCCATATGCATGTGCATCAAAACAAGACAGTAGGATATCACCAGCCATGGAAGGACTGTACGGCGCCATTATACAAAAACATTCCCCCGGATTTACTATTCTTCCGTGCAGGACTAGCTTAGTCCTGCATGGAGGCTGCCGTTTAGGAGCAGGACGGCAGCGTGCCATGCATAATAATGAGGCGCACTGCCTGAGCTCCAAGGCTTACACGGAGCATGTAAGAGTGCAGAGGGCATGTCTGAGAGCAGAGCTCTCAGAATATACATGCCCCCTCAATGAAGAATAGCAGAAAGGGGTGCGAAATGAGTGAGACCGCTCATAAGTGTCCGCATATCCCCACCAACAGTCCCTATTGTGTACAACAGCAAAAGTATACATAAATCCTATGAACCTATGAACCTGAATCAAATGAACAAACCCTGTTTTCTTTTTTTTTTAATCCGATTAAAACTAACAGTAGGTATGTGGGTGTGCCCATCACTTAGCTATGGTGAATGCAGCTCACATGGCTGAAGAGGATAACAAGGAAGATATATGCAACTGAAGCAGCATAGCAATAGTGTAGTGGGCAGAGCATTCGCCTTACGAGCAGGCATTCCCTTTTCAAGTCCCAATGTAGCAGATTCCATTTACCATGGCAAAGCATGTTATGAGTAATATTTATGTTGCATAACCCACTAAAATACCATATTTTTATGAACTGGAGTACTGCAGTAAATGCATATGTGAGGTGTCAGTGTCATAATGAATAAGGCACTAGTAAGCAGGTTTAAGAACAAATAAGCAGTAGTAAGCATATTTAAGCACTAGTAAGCGGGCTTAAGCCCATTTGCATGGTGGTAAGCAATGCCTACACTGGTTAAGCAATTCTAAAGCTTACTCTCATTAAGCAGATGTAATGGCAGGTTAGCTGTGCTTACCATCGCACAAATCCATGCAAACCCACTTACAAATGCTCAAAAGTGCCTTAATCACTCTGTATCCAATGGCCCTTTTTCTGTCCATCAACAAAATAAACAGCCATGCAGGTCTCATACCCAGGGCCGTATACACCATAGTCACAGTAGCTAACAACCAAGCCATTACAGAAGTAAGAAGAATGAGGTATCACCAAACAAGTCCTCACCATAGTAAAACCAAACTGAACCTGTGAAAGGAATCAGTATACAGTCACATGTACTATAACCCACTACATAACATAAATATGTGAACTGTAGTACAGCAGTAAGCCCAGAAGTGAGGTGTAATTGTAATAGAGTGTTGAAGTCCCCAATAAAACACAAGGACCCCATAGAGTGTACGCACACATTAACCATGGATACCAGGCAGATATATAAGTTGTAATGAATAAGAAATCAATGCCAAAAAGGAAATATAATGCAGAGTCTAATGTAAACAAGGCTAAGCATTGCATAGGCCAGCTTAGGAGACGTAAGCAATGAGTAGGCCAGCTAACTCATTGTGGCCAGTGGTATACCCCTTTAAACAATGCCAACCTTAGGTAAGCAGGTCTGCCCATAACTTAGCCTTTTCAAAACCAGCCAATTATGGAAAAGTGTGGGAAATTGACCCTACATAAACCAAAGAGATGGGAATACATCTCATAACTGGTTGTAGCTTCCCCTTGCCGGCACTATGGCAGTAAGGGGAAAAGGTGTACACTTTTTGGCACAGTGCTAGTGCATCCAGGAGTCCAAGATCATGGCAGAACTCTTTGTCAAAGACCATAATCAGGGACTGCTGCAGGGCCAGTACCAGGGCTCCCAATATAAGGTGGAGACCTGGGACCATCTTGCCCGTGTCCTCAACAGTGCCACTGGCATACCCTGAACTGGTAAGCAGGTCAGACACCACTATGCCGACCTGAAGTGGTGTAAGGCAGACCTCTTGGAGGAGTGGCTTCAAGAGGCTAGAGCGGCAGGGGATGTTCCAGCCATGTGTAAGTATCACCCCAGTATGTGTGTAATAATCACCAGCTCAGGTATATCATGGATAGGTATGGCTAAATATTCCTCTTATGTCCCCCACAGCTGCAATGGGACGGGCCATGAACCAGGAGGCCCACATCAGTCACCTGGTGAGGTTGTGATGCAAGGCAGGTCAGTAATACTCATGTATTAGCTGTTATAGGAAATAAAACTAAAAGTAGTAGTAAATTAATTGCCTGTATAAAACCTTTATTGTTTCAAGGCAAGTATTGCATACACTACAGAATATGGCAGGAAGAGTCTATTATTGTTTGTATGTCAATAAAAGTGTAATACCCTGACAAAACAGGTCTAACTGCTGGACTGTATGTGTATATTCTGGTATCATATGGTAATGTAGATTTGCAATCATTTAATAGTACTGTTGTATTAAGCACTGTTACCCACACTGTGCACCATAAATTGAATGTGTAGGAATGCCTGTATATGACAGGTGTAATCCCCAGAGGCCATTTCGTACAAATGAGAGGTACATAGACAGTAAACAGGGAAAATGCAGACAACAAAAAAACAAATAGTACATGCAACTGAGATGTGAACTGTTGTTTTTTTAGCACACACAGCCACAGTTTGAATCCTGCCAGTGGTAGTAGTCTACATACAGAATCATACCCCACAACTGTACAGATATATCCAGAATGTCCAATAAAGTGGCCCATATCTGTTGCCTATCAACCTGTCCCCCTGGAATATCAGTGGGATGATCACATCATATATTCAATGGAATTGTTAAGAGTCAGTTATTAAGAATCAGTAGACTCAACACTGATCCATATAGGTGCAACAGATGAATGTACTATGCAATGAATTCCAGAATAGAGGGTATAATATGGGATATGTAAAGGAAATAAGAGATAATATTTTTAAAAATAGAAGTACTTATGCACATCCTTTTTTAGTGACTCTGTAACCTTGGAAATAGAGAACAGTGATCCACAAACTACATTAAGGTATGTTACTACATATAATAATATGACCAAGTATGTTGAACTAATAATTAGAAGGAATTGGCGCATTTTGATGGCACAACCTGAGTTAAGGAAATTATTAGGACATACGCCAAGGTTTGCTTATAGGAATATGTATAACTTAAAGAAAAGGTTACGTTATAAGGATTTTGAAATTAATTTATTGCAAGTAGTAACATATAATCTAGGTACATTACCTTGTCATGCTTGTAGTTGTTGCACTGATATTTGTGTAAAAAAAAATCTTTGAAAAACCCATAAATAATATCAGGTATGAAATAAAATGTCAGGCAACCTATAGAACTGCTATGGTTGTCTATTTGGCTACTTGTGCACAATGCTCAGGTTTTTATGTAGGCAAATGTTCAAGGACATTAAAAGAACGAATTATCGAACATAAATCAGAGATGAGAAGAAATATTCCTTTTAATGCTTTAACACAGCATAGGATGGATAAAGGTATAACACATAATTTTAAATTTAAGGTCTTAGAAGTAATAAATAGAAGACTAAGGTTAGGTGATATAATTAATAAACTAGACATTTCTGAATATAAATGGATCATAAGGTTGCAAGCGGATAAAAAAACAGGCTTAAACAATATGATTACTGTTAAACCAATGTAACAAAAACAATATCATTAACTGTTTAAAATTGATATATATATTTAGATGTTACTGTGGTGGTGGTGCTGCAGTAGCGTTGTTGCCTCACAGTTAGACGTTGCCCGTTCGATTCTCAGTCAGAGCATCTTCTGTGTGGCGACATGCGTGAATGGGCATTCCTTTGTTGAAGGCTGTGCATTAGGCCTGGCAAGCCAGCATGTAAAAATCTACTGCCAATCATTAGTGGACCGAAGTTCCACTGTGGCGACCCCTAACCAGGAAAAGCCGAAAGACACAAACAAACACAAACAAACAAATGTCTTATAATACAAATTTTGTATATTTATGTAAGATGCACTTGCTTTAGGCATATGTGTTTTATTTGGATTTTTTAATGGAAGTATATAATTTTAAATGTTAATTAACCTGTTTTCAAATTATGTTTTCATAGGATGGCTGTGTCAGGTTTTGATGTATTGAATATATATATGTGTTTAAATTTAAATGTATTGAATTAACACTGAGGAAGGGACATTCCCGAAAGCTTTGTTTTAGTAAAGTGAGTTTTCTTATTTTATTCGTTTTCTTGGATGGATTTCCTATCTCCCATCCAATCGTCAAGGTTCCTTTTGAAGAGGGCCAAGGAGGTGCTCTGCTTGACATGTATGGGCAGTCTATTCCAGAGTATGGGGAGTCTCTGGGTCAGGAACCTATCCCTCCAGCATGTCTTGTTCATTGTGATGACAAGATTTAGATACCTGGAGTGTGTAGCTCTGAGGGATTAGAATTTCTTTAAGTGGACATGTCCAACAGCTCAGGGTTTTACATGGCCTTGTATGTTAAGCAGAGATCGTCTCTGAGTAGATAATATGCCACAGAGTATAGCTGGAGATTTTTTAGATGGTCAGCATTGCTCATCTGCTTTAGGCCTATTATTCTTTTAGTGAGGTATTTCTGCGGCCTTTCCAGCTGTTGCAGATGTCTTGTGAGGTACCTACCAAATGGGGCATTGTACTCTATAATGGGTCTAATGAGGTATGAGTACAGTGGGACAATGGCCTCCTTTTTCCTGGATGAAAAGCCCTTAGTGATGAGCTGTGCCACATAGAAGGATTTCCTGACTGTTGTGGCGATGTGGTTATTGAAGGTGAGACCACTGTCCACCTGCGTCCCTAAGTCTCTCATCACACTTTCGGTGTTTAGTGTACTGCCACCTATGTGGTAATTCATGGGTACATGTTGTTTTCCCAAAGGGGATAACTATACATTTCTTGGCATTAAGCTTGAGCTCATGGCTCTGGCACCGAGAATCTGTTTCTGTAAGGCCCTTTTGCAGAATATCCACATCTTTTGGGGATTCAGTAATGGCTCCCAGTTTGCAGTCATCTGCAAACTTTGTTAGCCAGAGTCCCTTAGTGTTGGCCTGTACTTCAGAGAAGTAGATGCCAAACAAGAGTGGTCCCAGGACTGAACCCTGAGGTACTCCACTTGTCACTTGTCTGGAGTTGGATTTGGAGTCGGCTACTTTTACAGTCTGGGTTTTGTCAGTAAGCCAGTTGGCAATCTATCAAGTGATGTAGGGATTTATGCCCAACTTAATAGGTTTATCTATGATTCCAGAGTGGGGGATGGTGTTGAAGGTCTTGGCGAGGTCCAGATAGGCTGTGTGGACCACCTTACCCTCGGCCACAGCACTGGAGACTGATTCAAAAAAGTCAATCAGGTTTAGGAGACAAGCTCAGCCCTTCACAAACCCAAATATATATGTCTACAACTATATGTCTAAATATGCACAGAAAGTTGCATATATGTAAGCAGATATATGTCTATGTAGGTATATACGGACATAGTTATATATATGTAAGCAAATATATATATATATATATATATATATATATATATATATATATATATATATATATATATATATATTTACAGGTATATATGGGCATACATCTGTAGATAACAATGGAAAAATAATTAAAACATATATGACCACATGCACCGTTAATGGGGTTGAGAGGCCCCAAGCAATATACGTCTTGCACGAATAGGTATACCCCCTCACAGCCAAACATATCCACCCTGCAATGTACTACCAAGTGTTGCAGACCCCATAACCAGGACCTGACGTGACATGGGCATCCCTAGGATACATATACCCAGACACATATATGCAGGTACAGATATATATATATATATATATATATATATATATATATATATATATATATATATATAACTACACATACACATGCAGAGATATGTACAGTAAGTTACATATGTAGTACATGCACAAAGTATGGAACAGCCACTATTCCTACATTTACCACCTTACCAAATGGAGACTGCATGAGCCACCTATCGAAATGACATTCATTGCCTGCAACATATACCCACAGAGATATCAAAGGATATAACACCACACTCAGGTATGCATAAATGGGAAAGCTACATGTACCCCCATAGGTTATGCAGTCACACATCCCTGTCTGTTCTGCCACATAATAACCACTGGTAAGGGGGTGTCATGGCCACATACCACTCACTAGATATTGACATACATCTGTACAGCATCCCACTGCTCTGTCTGACATACTTGACTGATATGGTGGCCTGGCAGTAGTACATCTGGCAAGTAAATGGACATTTCCTCTCAGTGGGTAAGTACACTAAGCTGCTAGACATGTAACAAAGCACTGTACAGGCTACAGGCAGACCGGCTCAACACTGGCCTAAATTTCCTATGGGGGAATGCACATGTACCTCCACATAGATAGCAGGCTCTACACGCATGCCACAGCACAGAGTAATATACACCTGTGTGTAAGTGCATCACCACAACCAATGTGAACACAGCCACAGCTACATATGGCATGCTAGCATATTATTACAGTATATGGACTATCTTTTCAACACCACCCTCATATGTGCCACTCACACACTCACCCTACATATACTGGGCTGCTACACAGTGTGGTCCGCTGCCTGTCTGTGGTATGGGACATGTGCGTGTATTGCCCTACAAACATGTAAGCTGACAAGGTAACATACAGTGAAGCAGCATGTGACATCAGAGAGAACAGGACCAAGAACAATGACATCTACCACAGTCTGTACACAGGCCAAGGTACATATTAACAATACACACACTGCTGAAAATCAAATAAATACACAGACCTCAGTACTGTACACACAACCACAGAATGTCCAGGTTATGTCATCAGATATAACCCCTACTATACATTACATGTGTAGCAGTCTGATATCTCACTGGCTTGTTATTAGATATGATGGCAGTAATTATGGTGTACAGTACATATGTACCCCTTACTGCATGACATATGTACAAAGGTTATCAGGGTTGTGGCTGGAGGCACATGCACAGGGCCAATATTGACATGTTGGTGTGATAACCTCATACATTTGCTGTTGTAACAGGGTTTGTTGCACCATATGTCCTATGAGGGATATGAAGTCAGTAACTCTCACGGCTGTCACCATCTACAGACTGCAATCCTCACACTACCTTCTGCAGTTCACAGATATGTGCTGTGTGGGTAATACCCGAAACAAAAGGCACCACACACTGGCCAGTCTGCAGATGGCCCTACAGATGGGTGATCCCTCATAAACATAGCACTGACATGGCAGGTATGTAAACATGTAGGACAGCCATAACTCATAAACACCCTGTTAAACCAACATTACTCCAAATGCAATATAGCAGCACTTACAGTCTTTAGTCAGCTCAGGCACATCCCCCTCATGTGTTTTGGCCTGTTTCCACAGTGTATGTTGTTAGATGTAAACCCCAATCCAGCTGAGTTGCTGTTTGCCAAACAACAGATCGAGTTCCTGCTCACAGTGAATGAAAGACCCAACACCAGCATGATGTTCCTAGATATTCATGTATGTTTCCATGCAATTGGCTATGGGAATGTTACCACAGCTGTTCCACATGCAATCAGCTAGAGGATGGCTGCAATGCGTGCAGAGACCATCAGCTGATCCTGGGCATCACTTAAAATACACATGCTGCTGCCTTCGCAATGCAGGTGTAAGTCTCCACATCCACCAGAGAGGGAGTAAGAGAGGCAGACACAGGCACAGAAAAGCCAGGGAGGGGTGGGAGACTAAAACTTACAAACTTACACATGTTTGTGTCACACACCTACCAGTACATGGAATCAAACCCCCAACAACTATGTAGTGCTATCACATGTCCTTGCACCACATAGGTTACATGTTGGGGAGCCCTCAGAACGTATATGTGATGGTGAGTGACATGACAGGAATATGGTAGCTACATGGTAGGTGTTGTACACGTGACTGCCCGCATGAACAGGTGTCAGCGTCAACACAGCCACACTCTTACAGGGATGCGCACACATTCCCACATTTGGCAGGGCCAGGAATACAACTCATCACTAGTGGGATTGCCATAACACAGTACTGTGCAGGTATCACAAGCACCGCCGGGGTCATACGGAGGTTATATGTGCAAAGGTATGTGCAGGTGTCTGACATCAGACAGCATACTTCAGTATGCCAATGGGGGTTGTAGTGAGTATGAATGTGGTCATACGCTTTATACACCACACACACATACATGGGTGCCAGTACTGACATGCATGTGTGCACTGCTTCAAGGGTGTGTTGTGACTGATGGTGCCAGACGGCTATACAAGGCTAGGTGATGAGTATATCTTGGTCTGCATTGCGGCTCAGGGTGTAGTGTATGGAGTTGCCTACACAGGTGGGTATTGTATTCATGATCCAATCACCAGAACCTCATCGTTAACTGATCTTCTTGTTTAAAATGTTCGTATTTAAAATATTTAAAATGTAAATATAAATATATAGCCATAAATATAGTTATTTCAAAACTAACTCTATTTGATCTTCTAAATACTATTTATTATTAATTGAATTTGATGAATTTACTAACAATGTTAATGCAATTTATTTTTTGTGTATATATATATGAATCTATACGAATGGATCTAAATATTGTATACATGTTATATTATATTATATTGTTTTATATTGTTTTATATCCTTTCTTCCAAACTAAAGGAGTTAATACCATATGTTGAATCATAAATATGTGTTCACTACTAATAAATAACTTCTAAATACGTATCACATATCATTTAAATTAATTTTAATTTTAATTAAAAATATAAAAATATATACATTTATTGTTTAATGCTATTGCTTGAGAATGCAACAGAATTGGATCTAAGGGACATGGTGAAATCCAATATTTACAAAAGAAAATACAATTACAACATAAGTAAAGAAGAGAAACAACAACTAGAATTTTTGTGCCAAGCCCCCATAAGAATTATGAAACCTGACAAGGGAGGGGGCTTGGTGATTATGTCACTAGAAGATTACAATAGCAAAATGTTATCTGTTCTTGAGAGTGACACATATATAAAAGCATCGACCAATGAATTGCATGGAGCTCATAGAAAAATTCGAGCCTTTATAGAAGAAATATACATTGAAGCTAGAATTGACAGAGACACCTACTTGTATTTGCAACAATCATTTCCTAGAACACCCTATTTATTTGGAATACCGAAAATCCATAAAGGACTTGAAGATCCACCAATGAGACCACTGGTGGACGGGAGAAAGAGTTCGACGTATACTTGTGCAAAGGTTTTGGACAATATCCTGAAAAAATATATATCAGAGGAGAAACAGATTTCGAAAGATTCATGGTCATTTTTAAAATCAATTAACGAACTAAGATTTGTCCCACAATCTTTCTTTGTGACAATAGACGTGAAAGATTTATATTCTTGTATTCCACACCAGATAGCAATAGAATGGGTTGCTAATATGTTACGTGTCTCTAATGCATCAAACAGCGAAATTTCGTTGGTCGAGGAACTTATTGACATAGTGTTGTCTTACAATTACATAATGTTCAACAACACCATTTACCATCAAAAAATAGGTGTAGCGATGGGCTCACCATGTGGGGGTGCCATCGCAAACTTAGTCATGGCTTATTGGGAGAGATCATTCCTATTAAATAAAATTGAATTCAAAAACAATTTGATATTCTACACACGGTTTCTGGATGACATATTCATCTTATTCCAAGGGACGGAAGATGAAATGGAGTGTTGTCTAGCTAGTTTTAACAACACGACAGACTTTTTACAGTTCACATTCAAATATGATAGAGACAAAATTGACTATCTAGATGTTTCCCTCAGGAAGGATTATGAGAAGAGATGTTATTTATCTAAAATTCACAGAAAAGAAACGTATTCTAATATGTATTTGCATTTTACGAGTTGCCATCCAAGGCATCAGAAAAAATCTGTTGTGAAAGGTCAGCTCGTAAGGGCAGCCCGTATGACCTCTATTGATGTTGAATTTGAAGATGAGTGTGACTTAATATTTGACTTCTTCACACAGAGGGGTTACCCGTTTGACTTTCTGAATGAAATATTCACGGAAGTAAAGTACAAGAGAAATGTGGGCGTATATGTGCCTATGTTGAGTCTAAAGGATCAAGTGACCCAAATTGACGCAGAATTAGAAAGCCATTGTGATATGACAGCATTTGGAACACAAATAGATAACCAAAACCAAAGTTGTAATTTTATTTGTACATATAATTTGGATTCAAAATTGATTTACAATATTATGGTAAAAAATTGGGAGTATTTGTTAAATGACAGTCTTTTTAGTAAGCTGTTACCTTGCAAACCAAGAATGATATACAAAAAAGGAAAAAACCTAAAAGAAATTTTACAAAAGAAGAACAATACCTTCACAACACAAGCAGGGATGCATAAGTGTTGTATGTGCAACTGTTGCAAATACATAGATGAAGGCAAAAGGTTTAGCATTAATGGTAAAAAGTACTCTTCAGAAGCTAAATACAATTGTAACAGCAAACAAGTGGTCTATCTAGCTAAGTGCGTTTCATGTAGCGCATTTTATATAGGAAAAACGGACAGGAGATTATTAGAAAGGATAAAAGAACATATTTATAATATAAATGCAAAAAGAATGGAGAACGCTTTAGCTAGACATATAGATGTGTTTCCAAACCATAAATTCAACTTCAGGGTCATAGACCAAATAGTGTCAGACAACAGAGGAGGGAATGACAGCCTCCTTTTAGAAAGAAGAGAGCTACTATGGCAACTAAGAACCAATGCATGCAGGGCTCCAGGTATTAATGAAGTGTGTTCACTGAAATGTATTTTAAGATTAAAAAATTTGGATAGATAATTTTAAATTTATATTAATACATTAATGTACTTAGTACATATTTTAAATAACATTAAACAATACATGTATATATTTTTATATTTTTAATTAAAATTAAAATTAATTTAAACGACATGTGATACATATTTAGAAGTTATTTATTAGTAGTGAACACATATTTATGATTCAACATATGGTATTAACTCCTTTAGTTTGGAAGAAAGGATATAAAACAATATAAAACAATATAATATAATATAACATGTATACAATATTTAGATCCATTCGTATAGATTCATATATATATATATATACACAAAAAATAAATTGTATTAACATTGTTAGTAAATTCATCAAATTCAATTAATAATAAATAGTATTTAGAAGATCAAATAGAGTTAGTTTTGAAATAACTATATTTATGGCTATATATTTATATTTACATTTTAAATATTTTAAATACGAACATTTTAAACAAGAAGATCAGTTAACGATGAGGTTCTGTACATGAGTAAACAAGACAACATAATGTAGAATATAATATAACATGACAGCGTATTTTTATTTATTCACTCAGTATGATGTCAATTTAAGGTATTAGTCTCTTTAAATCTTGACTAACTAATTAACCAATTAATTGGGTTAAGAAGATATATTAGATGAGCGTAGTTCAGGGGTGGTTTGTACTTCTGATGAAGTTGGGACAGGAGTCCTGACGAAAAATGTATGTTTAAATAATCACATTTAAAGTTTCAATAAACGACCTTGTTTTTAAAAAAAAACAAGCAAAGACATTTTGTGTTCACTGAGACGTGTACACAGTACGTGGAAGTAGTGGTGATAGGTATCGGAGAGGAGCGGTGTGAGTTCTTTTGGCGGTGTATTTCAAGGTGGATGATGTCAGCAGCATTGCCAAATTGAATTTGAATTTTAGGCAGTGTGACTACCCTAAAAATAATTGCTCTCTACACAGACAGAGTCAGACAGACACACACACAGACACACAAACACTTGCCAAGTCTGGGATTAGAACTCCTACCTAACTAATTTATCACACTACAGCAGTATGCAGTTGTAGGATGTGCTACATAGATTACTGGGCTATGACTTTCCCAGAGGTGTATTTCTAGGTGGATGACATCAGCAGTATTGCCAAAGTAGAGCATTTGAATTATATAGAGTGTGACTACCCTAAAAAGCATTGTTCTCTACACAGAGTCAGACAGACACACACACAAACACTTGCCAAGTCTGGGATAAGAACTCCTGCCTAACTAATTTATCACACTACAGCAGTACACAGTTATAGGATGCACTACATAGATTACTGGGCTACAGCCTTCCCAGAGGTGTATTTCTAGGTGGATGACATCAGTGGCCTTGCCAAAGTAGAACATTTGGATTGTAGGGAGTGTGACTACCCTAAAAAGCATTGCGCTCTATACAGCCAGGGTCAGACACACATACACAGACACACTTGCCAAGTCTGGGATTAGAACTCCTACCTAACTATTTTATCACATTACAACAGTACGCAGTTATTGCAGGCGCTATGGAGATTACTGGTCTACAACCCTCCCAGAGATGTATTTATAGGTGGTTGACATCAGCAGCCTTACCAAAGTAGAGCATTTGAGCTGTAGGGAGTGTGACTACACTAAAAAGCATTGCTTTCTACACAGACAGAGACAGACACACACACAAACACACACAGTTGCCATGCCTGGGATTGGAACTCTTACCTAACTAGTTTATCACACTACAGCAGTACGCTGTTATAGGATGTGTCATGGAGATTACTGGGCTACAACTCTCCCAATGGTGGGGGGCTGTGTGGCCCTGCCCCATGCTGTTCCTGCTGCAGCTGTTTCTGCAGGATTATATTGTGTAGCATGGCACATACAAGGATAATTTAGGTACATGTAGCTGGTGAGTACTGCAAGGCTCCACCAGATGTATCCAGGCACTGGAACTATGACTTGAGCATCCCAAACACATGCTATACTATAATTCTGGTCTGTGCGTATGCCTCATTATGGAGTTCTTGTTTGGGTGTGTGTATGTCTGATGTGTGTCATCAGCCACGGTTCCAGTGTGTATCCTGCATCCCCCAATAGGTGATCGTGAGGGATGTCCCCATTGGCAAATCTCTGGTACAGCTGCGTCAGATACCAGATGTGGGAATAATGAAAGCTTCCAGGGCAGCCAGAACACACAGTCATTATTATGCCCTGGGCATTGCATATTACCTGGCAGTTGATGGAGGGGAAGCCCTTGTGATTGATGTAGACCCTACCCCACTCACCAGGTGGTGCTTTGATGCATATGTGCGTGCAATCTGTAGCAATATATGCTGACATGGCATCCAGAAAGTGGTGGAGTACCCTGGATATTGATGCCTGTGAGATCCCCATCATATCTCAGTTGGCCTTTGGAAGGTACCTGTAGCTAGTATTCATAGGCCTACACATACCTTGGTATCCACTGGGATGGGTTCCCCTCTGTTAGTTCTGTGTGTGAGGCATGGCTGTCACAGCTCAACAATTTTCTGTAGGAGGTCCCTGTCCACCCTATATTGCTCCACTATCTCCAGCTGATGTAGCCCCTGGTACGTTACCCTGGGTCTGTACACTCTTGTCTGTCTCCTCACTGTGGATTGGTTGACAGCATTCACAACCTCACCACCCTCAGCCTCTTCCACAAGTTGTTGTATGATAGCTACTGCAGCCCCTATCATTTTGCTGTTGTGAGTGTTAAAAGTTCTCCACTTTTTTACAACAGTGGTGTAGAGTGTGGGAAAAACCAGGGGGGAAGGTGTTTGCAAAGTTTATAGTAGTGTTCTGGGCTGGGCTGGTCTGCTGCCTGTGTAATTGACTGATTCTAATACCTTTCACCTGCCAAGTATGCTAGTTCTCCTAGATTGTCTTCCCTGTTTAAGCCCGGGGGTGAGCCACACAAACAGAGTGCTTAAATGTGCACAGTGCTGCTATTTCCTGGTTTAACTTTTTTTTTCTTTCTTTAAAACTCGGTGTGCAGCATGCTCACCCACTTAGACAATGTAAAGTGCTAAGCAGACACAGACACATCCCTAGCTTAGTTGTGCTAAGCTAGAAGCAAACCCGAGCCGCAGTGCTCCAGTCTGCTTACAGTCTGCCTGACACACCTCCCATGATGTCAGCTCACTCCTAGGCTTGTACCAAGCTATTCCTACTCTTACACTTTTGGGACCTGACTAGCATGCTGGTGAAAACTGGGATTCACTATAATTACCCTCATTTGCATAGGATTACCTGCTAATGCATAGTTAAATGTCTCACACTGAGCCTCTCCCCTTAGCAACCATTACTCACTGGCCACATTGTCTTCTGCTTGCCATTGACTTGCATGGCAGGATAGTGGTTTTCGTTAGAATGCTTATTTTAGGTTTATTTTATTTTCCCCTCAATCCCATTTGCTCGCCACTGCCCTACCCTTAAAAAGCCGAGCTTGGCTAAAAAAATAAAAGTTGATTTTTTTTTTACTTTTTTGGCTGTTTACAATGCCAATGGCTTTCTACTAGGCCATTGGCATGCTTCCTGAGTGATATGCAGCCTTTATTTGGAGCTGTCATGGCTCCATTTTGGATTTTGAAGAAATGTACTTGGTTACTAACCAAGTACATTTCTACAGATTGCACTAGTCCTGCACGGCCAGTTGCAAGCTTCCTGGATCGCAAATTCAACTCATTTGCATGGGTTTCTCCTGCAAATGGGGTGATTTGCATACAGGGGCTTAGTCCATCCAGGACTAGTGCAGGAGTGCACTACTGTGTATATATATCTATATATATATATATATATATATATATATATATATATATATATATATATATATGTGTATATATATATATATATATATATATGTATATAATTTGCAGGGAGTGACATGGGAGGTGCAGGGGGGAGGGGCTTGCCCCCATGCAAAAGTGTTGTAAAATGAGTTTTTTTGTATTTGTTTTTATTTAGATTTGTTTTCGGTGGTTTGTGCTTTGATTAAATGAGTTTCTGGCAAAGTGAGATTTCAGCAGAATGGAGTCGGTATTGTAACGTTTGCTAAAGTGTAATTTCTATCATTCAAATGGGACCAATCTATTTATATGTGTGTGTGTGTGTATATATATATATAGACAGAGAGAGATATACATACACGTGCGCACACACACACACACACACACACACACACACACACACACACAGAAGACAAAATTTTAGTCATAGTATACATCGGTTTAGACAACACAATTTCACTCTTCAGATCACAATTGCAATTTTACATAATTAAAAACAAATGTAACAGCAAGACCAATATCACATACTACATTGAAAAACACTGGACTGACATACAGCATGGATGATGGAGAGCCCCACAGCCTACAATGTGAGAGCTTTGTCTCCACACCTTCACATTAATAAATATCATATTCACAGTCACACAATTATAAGTATTATGTGGCACATAACATGCATGCACTGTAATCGACCACAACTTAGTCAACATACTGCACTGTAGTCAACTACAGCATAGTCACCAGTTTCATAAGCTAAATAACAAGATATTTCTCTAAAATAACACTGTACTGCCAGATTGACTAACCACATATGCATATATTATATATACAGATAGAGATTCATGTCATTTTATTAAAGATTTTAAATGCTAAGTGATATAACCGGGACATCCAAAATGTCAAAAAAAAAAAAAAAAAACAAAAACAGCAAAAACATGGTCCCTGTATTTCTGCTAATAACCATAAGATCACACTTCTTCTGGAAAAAGGCCATTATCTCAATTCCCAGTGTACTGCAATCACATACAGTCATTTTTTGTTTATCCCTATATGTCACTATTTCCATCATCAAAGTTTAGAGTTCAGTATTTGTTTGCTGACAATTGTGGTTGTCATGATATTGACATTCAGTTTAGAAAAAATTATGACTGTTTTAGAAATTCAAACACAGGGGTCTTAGGAGCCATTTAAGATTCTTGTTTATCAACAGTTAGACCTGGAACATAAAGAAAATGTCTATGCCATTTATTTATCAAGAACATGAAAAATTCAACACTACCAACTTCCCTTTTATATTTAGGGAAGAGAGTTCCATAATGTTCCTGCTCTGTGGTGGAAAAACCTGGTCTTGACTGATGTTTTAACATTTTCTAGTCTCACATATAGATTGTTATTTCTGGTGTTGAAACTATGACTTTAGAAATGCAAAACCAAGGAAAGGTGCTAATACCTCATTTCTTAGAGATCTGTACACAGGAATCAAGTCACCTCTTAAAAGCCTATAACCAACTGAACACATTCCTCTCACTTGCCTAGTGATAAACTTCTGGACTCCTTCAAGTCTGTTTATCTGGCAAGCCTTATAACAACAATAAGACCCACAGAATTCCTTAACAGGTTGTATGATAGATGCAAAAATTGGAATCAAGACTTCTTTCTCTGTACTGTTGGCACTGTTTAAGATGTCTTTTAAAATATCATAACACTCACCATTGTCTTGCTATGATCATCAAAGTCCAAAGTGTTGTCCATCATATGTCCTAAATCTCTTACAGAACTTACTGCGGTCAAAGTTTCATTATTCAGAGCATAAAAATAGTGGCTGTTTTCAGAACCAAAATTCATCACATTGTACTTCTTGCCATTAAATTGCATCCCATTTTCAGTGACCTACCTGAATAAATGTCGAGACAGTTTTGCAATTTATTGTGATCATACATATTAGTAACTATACCCTCTACACCTTAGTGTAATCAGCATATTTACTTAGTCAGGTGCAATCTTATATTGGGAACTCAGACATCAATAGCCCAAACAACATGGGACCAATTGGCTATTCCATGTACAATGTGGAATTCGTATTACATTTTAACTCCAGGTAAAGAATGTCTCTAGCAAGTTGTAAATCCACTAAGCAACAGATGCACCCATATGTGTGTGTGTGTGTGTGTGTGTGTGTGTGTGTGTATATGTATATATATATATATATATATATATATATATATATATATATATATATATATATATATATATATATATATATATAAATATGTGTGTAGGAGAGATAGGGAGAGAGAGGGAGAGAGAGAGAAAGAGAGAGATTACGTGATACGAGTCTACAGAAAATGATGAACAGACCCAAATTTTTACATTTTTAACATTGACCACAAAACATCAACAACTCAAACATTGACTTGTTTGTACATATGTGCTGAGCACTGACATTGACACATGCAAAATTAAAATTTAAACAATTTTTTTTTGCAGTGACACACACACACACACACACACACACACACACACACAGACAGACACATACAAAAGCAACCTACTCTAACCTAAAGGCACATTTTATTTAGCCTATATTACAACCAATCCAGGTTTCACTACAAAGACTTCCTCGATGCTTGTTTTTTTGTGTTGTATGGATTTTTGAATTAATGCTCTTACTTTAGCATACAAACTCTGTAGTAGTATTTGCACATGTATATATATATATATATATATATATATATATATATATATATATATATATATATATATATATATATATACATACATATATATATATATATATATATATATATATATATATATATATATATATATATATATATATATATATATATATATATATATATATGTATATATATATATATATATATATATATATATATATATATATATATACATACATATATATATATATATATATATATATATATATATATATATATATATATATATATATATATATATATACATATATATATATATGGGTCTACTGCGGTTGATTGAAAATTCACTTGATTGAAAATGAAATTACTAGGACCACTTCACTGAAAGCTAACTTCACTGAAAATGTACTTGACTGAAACTCATTTAGTTGAAAGTTATAAATGGCCTTTTCTCCACTATAGTGCGATCCTGGAGTTAGTATATAAAGTAAAGGGGATGTAGGGGCACAGCTCCCCACATTGGGGGGTGTAGGGGGCAAAGCCCCCCACATATCTTGGTTATATATTCTCATTTGGAAACAGTTATTCATTGCACTTGTTAAGTATCACTGTGTATACTTTAAAATATTTATAATAGCCCCCCACACCCCCCTTACTTTATATACTAACTCCAGGATCGCACTACAGTGGGTAAAGGCCATTTATAACTTTCAACGAAATGAGTTTCAACGAAATGAGTTTTCAGTGAAGTGAACTTTCAGTGAAGTGGTCCTAGTAATTAAATTTTCAGTCAACTGAGTTTTCAATCAACCATAGTAGACCCATATACCTGTCTCTCTCTCTCTCTGTATATATATATATATATATATATATATATATATATATATATACATATATATATATATATATATATATATATATATATATATATATATATATAGATAGCTATAGATGTATATGTTAACCTACTCCCCATCACAATATACTTTGTTGTTCATGTGACTATAAGCATAACACAGGAAGTATTTGTCAAAGTCATATGACCACGCAGCATAAACAAGTTTACAAGAAGAAAGCAATATACATATCAAAAGTACAATACCAAAACAGTGAGTTTTTCATTAAAGCAGGACCCCCTACACCCCCATGTGAGGGGTTGTGCCCCCTGCACATCCCTAAATTATATGTACTAACTCCTTGGTCACATCACAGTAGAGAAAAGGGAAAAACCCTCAAAAAAGCGTACTGCCAGGTCACAAAATACAATGTATTTTGTTGAAACTAACCAAACTCTCTCTCTCTCTCGCTATAGATATATATATATATATATATATATATATATATATATGTATACACATACTTTTTTGCAAATTTATTTCTGTATATCTATCTGTATATAAACCCATTCAAATGAATGTTATGTCAGTTGTCTAGTCAACTGCATATGGTCGACTATACGGGATTGACGTGTGTGTGAATGCACAAATCAAGGAGATGTTACATTTGCCTTTACTTTGTGTTTGTGCAATCTTGGAGTTGCATATATAATTAGCAGGGAGTGTGATGGGATGCAGTCTGGGATGTATTATTTTTTTAAGTGAAAGATTGCATGTGCTGAGGCTGTTCTCATTGAATAGTTACTGGCATGTTAATGTTGGTGTTTTTGATGTTTTGCTATTGACATTATAGCAGTTGACAATGACTGTTTTCCCATTTTGATCTCTTGTAAAATCTAACTTAAAAAAAAACATAATTTTTTGTAGAGGGGCATGCCCCCTGCACCACTCATTTTTATTTAATTATTTATTAATTAATTTAATAATTTATTTATTTTAGTTTGTTTACCAGGGTAGTGCACTGATCACTGTAGACCCTTTGCAGTCACATCCCAGGTAAAGAGATTCACAAAATGAGAAAATAGAACAGATTGACAAACACAGAGTAATCACAGAAGGTAGATAATCCCATAGTCAATTGATACAATATATACATAATATTAGCAGAGTTTAAAATCAAATGTGAATTCATTTTAGTAGTACATTTGAGAGGGAAGCAGCAGCTGAGAACAGAGGATCAAAGTAGAAGTGATGCAGGTGAGTAGGGAGTTAGGTTATGCTTACAGGGGGAAAGCACTTGCAGTCAGATTTTTAATAAAGGCAACTTTTGAGTTGAGTTCTTTTTTTTTTTTTTTTGCTCAAATAATTTTTATTTTGTTTTTAAATAAAACAGTAAATTTATAAATTTAGATTACAATCCAATAATAATGAATAGAACAATAACATAATTTACAATATTTACAAATGGCCCAAAGAAGAGAATAAAAAAAAAAAAAATAAAAATTCAAAGAAGAAAAAAGAACATTCAGTAAATTAATTCTTATCTCTTATTTTTTTTCCACAAATCAACAGAAGTCTATATCTCTTTGAACTCATATGATGGAGATTGTATCCATTTGTGTTGTTTCAATGAGTGTAAGTATTTTTTTCCAGGGGTTATCTGTCCAGTTTCTGGGAAAAATTCTTTCCTCCTTGACTTTTATCTCCTTTTGCGCAGTCTCTTTTTGAAGAAATATAAAGTCTTCAAAACGTGGAAGGATTGTAGATTTCCATTTCCTTGTGATACACTTTCTGGCTACAGCCAAAATAGTCCATAAAAGATATTGATCTCTTCTGTTCATAACTACTAGTTCATCTACATGCAGGAAAATTAAAGATTTTGTTAAGACAAATGAATCATTATAAATGGCTTGGAGAAATTTGCCAATTTCATCCCAATATTTTTTAATGCAATCATAAAAAATATGTATCCAATCTGCTTCACAACTTAAAGAGCATCTCCAACAAATAACATTTTCTGTAGAGTTGAATTTAGCTATTTTGCTTGGGGTATAAAAGGCTCTATGTAAAAAGTTCCAGGTGAAGATTCTCCATGTTTGGATATTAGAAGTTAGTTTGATGGAGCATAATAGGTTATTTTTACAATCATTTGAAAGATTTGTTGTTAAACCTTTAGTTATAAAATTCCAAGTGTTTTGATCAGTTTTGATCTTGTAAACTATTAGAATTTTGTATAATTTAGACGTTGAATTTGACCAGTTATAGTTGTCATAGATCAATTCCTGTATATAGTTTATGAATTTTGGTTTAGTTTTAAAGGGTGAATCATTAATAGTTTTGCATAAATCTTTGGAGTAAAGTAAAATTTTTTGGAGACTTATCCAGTCTACATTTGTTATATCAAATTCATTTATAACTTGATGATTACTTAATAATTTGAGGTTGTTTATACATTGGATCCAGCATATGAGGTTGTTGGATTCCCAATTAATGAGTGTGTTATCATGAATTTTCTGTTTAAATTTTTTGAGATATTAAATGGTAATAATAGTTCAAACCATAGTTTAATGTCAGGATTTGAGTTTATGAAGGATCTGAATAGATTATAGATATAATTTAAGTATGTTAGATTGGTGGGTTTTGATATATTATTTTGAAAATTAATACACAATATGTGCCAAAATATATTCTTGTGATTGTTCAAAAACACATTTTTTTTGTTATTTTGTTTTCATTTAAAAAAATAATCATATTTAGAGTTTTCCAAGCAGAAGAGAAATTTGGGTTTATCCAGTTCAATACTAGTTTAAAGATAGAGGCTTTGATATATGTCTCTATGTCTGGTAAGTTAATTCCTCCTAATTCCCATGGCCTAATATGATGAGAGAAAGCAATTCTTTTCTTTTTTGTATACCATAGAAAACATAATAGGTTTTTGTGAATTTCTTTTAGAATTTTTTTATTTGGAATTATAGGTATTGCTTGCACTATATAATTTATTTTTGGTAGTAATATCATTTTTATTAGCTGTAATCTGTCTTCAAATTTTAGATTTAATGTGTTCCAGTTTTCTATATGTTTTCATGTTAAGTTTAATATTTTATTATAGTTTAGAGTCAGAGTAGTATTTATTTTATCAGATATAATAATTCCTAAATATTCTAAAGAAGAGACTTTTTCTGCAAGTATATGACATTTTCTCAAGTGAAAGTCTGAAAGTCCCCTTTTCTGTTTAGTAGAATATGCTTTGATTTGGATTTATTAAAATAAAGACCAGAATTTAGAAAAAAAAAATTCCACTTGTATTTCTAATTCTTGTAAAGATTCTTCTTTTGGAGATAAAGTTAGTAGTATATCATCAGCGAACAACATAACCTTAGAGTTAAATTGATTGTGAATATTTAATCCTTCAATTTTTTAGTCTCTACGTATTGTTATTGCAAATAGTTCTATTGATAAGGCCAACCTTGTTTAGTACCCTTAGTTATTTTGAAAGCTTCTGATGTGAACGGACCTAACTTTACATAGGCCAAATTATCTTTGTATATATTCTTTATCAAATTAATAAAATTTAAAGGAAACTCAAAAAGTTCTAAAATTTTAAATAAGTAATCCCAATTCACTGAATCAAATGCTTTTTCTATATCTAGTGTAATTATGAGAGCTTCTATATTATCCCTATTCAATATATCAATAATGGTTAGGACTCTTTGTATATTGTCATATGTATGCCTGCCATAGATAAAACCTATTTGGTCTTCGTTTATGACTTGAGTCAAGGATTTTTTAATTTTATTGACTAATATAGTCATAAATATTTTGTAATCATTATTAAGTAGGGAAATTGGTCTGTATGAGCTACAGAGGGAAGAATCCTTGTTCTCTTTTTTTATTGGAGTAATTAATGAATACCTCCAGGATGGTGGAATTATTTTGAGTTTGAATTTCATTTAGAGTCTTATGAAGTAAAGAGATTGCTGAATTTGGGAGTATCTTGTATAATTCCATTATTATGCCATATATTCCTGGCGATTTGTTGTTTTTCCTCTCTCTGATTTTGTCGTTTATTTCCTTGAGAGAGATTTGTTTTTCAATATCAATTTTTAATTTTTCAGGTATTTTTTTTATTACAGGATTACTTATTTTTGATTCTATTAAAATAGTTTTATTTTTATTGTTTCCATAATTATTAGTATAATGGAATTTAAAAGCTTCTAGTATATCATTTATGTCTGACACTTTTTTATTACCTTTTCCTTCATGTAAAATATTTGCAATATTATTTTCCATACTTTTATTCTCATTGCTAAGTTATGCAAGTGTTTTGGAGATGTTGAGAGTGAACTAAATTTTAATTTTTCCAATGCCAAATTTGTCTTATGAGTTAGAATTTCATTGTATTTTTTATTAAATTCTTCAATTTCTTTTTTTTACCATAGGACTTCTTACATCAGAAGTGTTTGCATTAATTTCTGTTATTTGTTTTTGGATGCTGTGCAATTCTGATTCCCATTGTTTTGTTTTGTTTTGTTTTTGAACCAAGATACAATTTTACCATATAAGAAGGCCTTTAAAGTGTCCCATATTATTATATTATTTGTATCATCAGTGGAATTTGTTTCTAAAAAATATTGAATTTCTGATTCTAGCCATGGTTTAAATTGTTTTAATTTAGTAATGTAAGCTGGTATTCTTGAAGTGAAATTTAGTCTTTGAAAGTCTATTTGTAATTTAAGGATTAGAGAATTATGGTCAGAGAGTGGGTATGGAATGATAGAAAATTGTATTATTTTCCTATTTAAGTCTGGATATATAATATTTTATCTATCCTTGTTTGAGTATTAAACCGTTAATCACTATGTGAGTATAATAATGAGTTAGGTTCTTTAAAATTAAATGTATCAATTAATTTTAAGTTTTCTGTCCATTTCTTGAGGTATTTTCCTGTGGAAGTGAGACGTAGATTCCTTTTATTAGTTGTCTCAGAGTTATCTAGAATACAGTTAATGTCTCCTCTTATTATTAGGATACCCTTATTTACCCTATTAATTAGTTCTATTTGCTTTTTAACTGTGGCTACTCCTATTCCAGGAATCTAGTATATGTTTACCAGAGTCCAAATTCTATTCTGAAATCTTATTATTACAATTGATAGTAACCCCTCTTTATCTTCATAGTTGTAAATAATCTGAGGATTAGCTACACTTTTTCTCCATAGAACTAAGACTCCTCTAGTTTTTTTTTTAATATGAGGAGTGAGAAAGAATTAAGTAGTTATTGGGTATCCAAGTAAAATTGTCATCAGTTTTAAAGTGAGATTCTTGTAGAAATATAACTTGCGCTTTTTGTAATTTTAGGTATCATAATAAATTTGATCTTTTTATTGGATTAATTAAACCATTGATATTTAAAGAAAGCAATGCTATGTCTGTCATTTTTATAGGTAATTACATTATGATTTTGGAAAGATACATTGTTAAAGTTCTATTATTGTTGAAGATTTGTGGAAAAAAAAAAATATATATATATATATATATATATATATATTTTTTTTTTTTTTTAAAGTAATTTGAATTAAACAAATTTCTTTCTTTGATAGTTTAACAAATGTTTCAATTTGGGCCACAAAAAAGTAAAGAATGAAAAATGAAGTAACAACACATTTTATTTGAATGAATAATAACTTTACTATATTATTCCACAAACATGACGTGCTTAGCACTCCTAATCTGATTGAACTAATAAGATCAAACAGTTTTTCCCTCGAGTTCGTCAGTCGCATGGTAAAAAATGTATAAGGTTGAGCTCCATTTATTGAAATCCTGAAGGTATCTTAAAATATTTAAATTTGGTAAAAGTGTATATCAAACACGAAAACTATGTTCCTTGAAAATTCAACTCGTCAAAATAATTAATCTTTTACTTGTAGTTATAATAATATTAGGATTAGTATTACATTTTTAATAAAGAAAGTATGGGGATGAACATATTTATGCTTGTTTTTATTTACAATAGAGGTTTTAGCCATGCTAAATATGTTAACAATCACATAAGAATAAGTCATACTTTTCTTGTGATATAAACAATGTTATCATTTATTGTTTTGTTTAAACATCATTCTATTAACATCTTAGAATGTAGGTGTAGAGTATATTCCTTTAGCTTAAAAGTACACTTGTTAATTAAAATCTTTATATCATTTAATAGCCAGCTTAAGTTCATTTAATATAATTGCTAAGTTCATTTACATAGTTAACTTCATTTGCTCAAATTCAAAGCTGTTCACTTAGGATATATAGGTTAGTTCATCATTTGTGTGGATATTTCTACTCCATCATCATGTTGTGATTAATTGTCCAAGCATTTCCTTCCCACTCTCTGTTTCCTTCTCTGCTTTGTCTATGTGTTCTAGTCTTGTTTAAAGAAGGCTACCACCTATTTGTGTCTCCTATGGTTGTAGTCATTCCTGATCTGAGTCTAAATTTTAAACCAACTAAGGAAAATGTGTCAATCACAGTTCATTTGTTCCTCAGTATTTTTTTTTTAGTGTGTATTAGAATATTTGTTTGTCTCTCTAGTAGTTGCCACATTAGTAATACACTCTCTAAAAATTGAACTGAGTATTACCTAGTCATTTGTTTAGTCATTCATTAATTATAGTGCCTCTCTTAATGTGAATTTATCTAGGCACTTAAACTGAAATGCCCATAAAAAGCCTTTTATTATAAAATAACAGTATCCAATCAGAATGTTCACATGAATCAATTAAAGGACATACCATTTTAGTATGAATTCTACAAACTGCTAATAGTTGAATTATGTCTTACATACAGGATATCCTACAACCCAGTTACTAATATATTTACTGCAAATCTACTGATAACAAAAGTCATTGGATGTTTTTCTGCAGGTTTATCCGTTGCAGATTAAGCAAAATAAGATACTTTTGAGTAAATCTGGAGTTCTTATGCACATCACAAACAATATTAATCAAAATGCATTTCATTAGGGAGCAATTCACAATTACTAGATTAGATTAGAACAGTACTTCTTCCTTCTTTTAGACAGCAGTGAAATGCCCATTCATGGTATTTGTCATGTGTTCAGCTGTCGTTTCTTCAATAATCATAAAAATTTTCTAACTAAATATTCTTTTAAACTTATCATCTAAAACGAACAGTGACTGATGATTAATACACAAGACATTAATTTTTGTGATTATGAAGCTGGTCCGACTGTGGGGGGGGGGGGTAGTTTTTAATATAACTGAATTTATTCTTCATACACATTAGTAATCACTTGTACAAACAAATCAGCTTCCACAAGATAGTTTACACTAAATCACAACACCATGAAAGAGATTAAACCACCTTCATAAAAAATCAGTTGTCAGGTAGAGTATGTTTCCACAAGAAATATCTGTATTGAATAACATTTTGAAGAAAGAGAGCAAAGACAATCTATGTTTTCTGTATTATATGACACAATTTCCTTTCTTCCCTCTAACTATCATTTAGTTTATGTTTTAGGGGTCCTATCGGTGCAGTAGAGATTGTTCCATAAGCGAACTGCAGATCAATTCAATGTTCATTTTTATTTTCATTTTGACTGTCGTGATTGCCACTATGGGATTATGCGAAGCATACAATTCACAAACTTAAGAGGTATTCTTTGAATTCAGACTGCAACATGTTTCATTTACAGTAAAATAGTTTGCCAGACCAACTTAGTAAATATGAAGAAATACTAGTGGTTATTTCAGAGAATCAAATGCCTTAATTAAATGTATTTCTATTTGTTTCTCCATTTCAAATTAAATAAAGTGAACTACTTTTAAATGAGCACATAGTTCATATATATATCTTTAATATCATTAATCAAGCATCTTTCTTTAGAGAACAGCTCACACTTGCTAGTTTAAATTAGAACAGAATCTCTTCCTTCCTTAAAACAGCAGTGTATTGATTTATCATGAAATAGGTCATGTGATCAGTTGTCTTTTCCATAGTATTCATGAATTGTTAGAGTTGATAGTCTGACCAAATCAAGGAATGTATGTTATCTGGGAGTAGGTAGTTCATTCAATGGTTTTTGTGTGACATAATATCACAAACTATAGTTCGAGTCTGGCATTGTCAAATATTTCTATTAATAGCATCTTTGAGGTTACTAAAACTCATATGCAAGAAAGTATTCTTTTATTCCAGAATCAATTTACTGTGGGGTTAATATATTTAGAAGTGCCAAAGAATATAATACAGAAAAACTTACTCTCCCTTAAACTGCTCATTTTTGTTTTTATTTTTAGTGATGTACCCTGTTAATTTCCCAGAGCATGTTACCAGAATTTTTTTGCACTTTATATATAATATGAATCTGTAGAAGTATGGCTTATGTTTCTTGTTTACCTATGTGCAGCCTGCTTGATACTTTATAGAGCGTGCAGTGACGATAGATATGTTCGCTTAGCAGGAAGTAAACTGTTAATGTTTAGCATAACAGGAAAATTGCTATTTCCAGCATCAAGCAGGCAATATGCAGGGAAGTAAACTTAAGTGAAACACATGTATCTTTTGATCTAGATAATTATAAATGCAGTTGGAATGTGTATGTATGTTGTGGTATTATAACAGTTAAATTCAAAAAATAAAAATGAGATGTTTCTTTTAAGAAGTTTTAATAAACTATGTTCCCATTTTTCATCTATGTGTCACTCCAGTGTGCAATTCATTTATAAAAATATTCTTTTTAAATTTCTTTTCCATCTGTTGCAAATACTACTGCTTTATATTATTTGTTTAAACTACACACCCTCAAGAAGTATGACTATTTTTTTATGATGTAGGTCAGATGACCGTCTCCTTCCAGAGGTAAAATGCACAGTAATATATATATATATATATATATATATATTTGTGTTTTGTTTGCATTTATTCTATTTATACTCCATGTTTAGAACAGACTATTAATGCAGCAGTTAGCATTACTGCCTTATAGTGCTTAGTCCTTTATTTTAGTTCTTTCTTGGTTCTGTGTAGATTCTGTACATCCTCTTTATGTCCATATATGTATATACTGAGGAATCTAGTTTCTTGTCCACTAGGTTGCCCATAAGTGTGTGCTATATAATAGCGATTATGTGTGAACATTCTGGAAAGGGTTGATACCCTATTATTTCTTCTGTCTGTTAGAATGGGGGATGTGTACTCACTAACCTTATATGGGATTAAGTGGGCAATTGAAAGATGAATGAATTTTGTGAATGAATATTCTTTAACTCCCATCACTTAAATTAAACAGCAATTAATGGTGAATACACTTGTCATTAAATTTTATTGTTTATGGAATTTCTTTGGCAGTGTGGAGAAAGTACACAGTACCACGGGCTAATGATTGTTGATTACACAGTAATAGGTCTAATGCTTGTCTAACGCTTGTCGATTACACAGTACTATAGCTAATGGTTTGGAAGGATATGTACATATCACAGAGGATACCACTACTCTGGAATAGACTTCCCATCCAAGTAAAACAAAACCCATCCCTGACCCTATTCCAGTACAACTTGAATCAATGGATGGGGAAAAGGAAATTTTCTCTAGGGCTGTCCCTTGTTCTACTAATGGACAGAGATAACACTTCAGTGTCTGATCCTGCAGTAAGGTCCCTTTTCAATACTTGGTGATATGACCCAAGAAACATTCATTCACAAATGGGAAGTACCGGAATATTTATTTATTTATTTATTTATAAATAATAATAAAATAATATTATTTATTTATAAATAATAATAAAATAATGTTTTAATATAGAATAAAAATCATAAGGATAATTTAAACACCCAATGAGATAACACCACTAGGCTTAAGATGGCCCCAAGAAAAGTTAGCCTATTATTGACCTATGAATACATGGGTCTCATTTCATCCATCGAACCCATGCTCCACCGAACGCCAAACAACCGAGACCACCTCGCCAAGCACACGGCACCCCAAAACCCGACCACATCGAACTACTAAACACTGAAAGACCTACTACTTAAAAAACTACCAACACAGACAAACATTCTCTAGTATTTCTGCTGGAGAACTGCTGCAAATTATATATACCAACTCCAAGATTGCACTACAGTGAAAACAAGGGTAGATTTTCTGATTGTTACTGTAGTGTAGGCTCCAATTAAATCTACAAGTGCTGTGAAAATAATTGTCTACATCCTGAATATTTCTACACCTACCATCAAATCTGCCATCCCATAGAATGAGTATGGAGTACGAGAAGGTATGTAAACACTGTATACTTGTGCCTTAACTTCTCTCACCACAAGTATCACGTTAACTGTTTCACTTAAATGGAATTTGACATAGTCAGGCTCCGGAACACTGCATGTTCGACAGATTGATCCCAGCCATCCAACGCTCAGCAAAACATGAGCTCAAGCAAATGAAAAGAGACCAAAACACATACATAGTGTGCAGTTTATGTAAACATTTCTCAAGAATATTGTGACAGCAGTTCAGCAATGTATCATGCTGTATCCTAGCGATACATAATGAGCTCCTAAATCACATTTGTCCCTACAATACTATTTTTAGGCTCTAGAATGTAGAGAATGGTACACTGTTGATATTTCTGTACCACTAGATACCACTGCGGATATTTATGGTATACTGATGTACCTAGAACACTGTTATAGGGGTTAACAAATACAGCAAATAGTGCTTTACTCTGCAAAAAAAATAAGACATTTTGTACACAGATGTCAGTACAGCACTATGACAGCAGAGAATGCGTATAGCAAATGGTGTTGCATAAATCTGCATATTTCTCAATTGCTCCACATTTGGCAGATCATTCCAATTTTAGCTTTGTTTTGTGTTTCTCTGCTTTAGATTGCCGCTCTTTTACTGATTCAGTTGTAAAGCCAATGAAAGTGGAGCTTAACCGAGTTCAAAATATCAATATCAGGTACACATTACCACAGGCTAATGCTTGTCTATTACACAGTATCACAGGCTAATGCTTGTCGATTACACAGTGCCGCAAGCTAATGCTTGTCGAGTACACAGTACTAATCAAGAAATGTTATTTACTAAATAAATGTAGAACAAGTCTCAAATGTAAGTAGATTTAGTCTTTGCTTATATTAGCATTAAATGTCATAAGTAAAAGAGCTCCCACCAATTAGCTTACCCTAGATCATTATATTGTAAAAGAAATTAAACTGTCTATGTGTAAAATCAGATATCAGATACGAGACGTTTTCACAAAGAAGACAGGTATTAAATAACTTTTTGAAAACATGTGTAGCCTAGTCTTTCTGTTTTATATAATACATTTTCCTACCCATTTTTTACTAACGTCTAGTCTATGTTTTAGAGACCCTGTTTCTGCAGTACAAATTAATCTATAAAGGGGCTGCAACTCAGATCAATGTTCATTTTTTCTTTTTATATTTTAACTGCCAAGAAAATCATCGTGGGAGTGTGCGAAGCACACCATTCACAAACTAAGGAAGTGTTCTATGAACTCAGCATACAAACATGTTTCATATATAACAAATGGAATGCTGGACAATTTTAGTGAAGATAAGTAAGGAATAACATGACTAGAGAGCTCGGGAATATATTTTAAAGCAGTTTTAGCCGCTAATGGCTCTTTAGAATTTTAAACCGCTAGTAGGCGGATTTTTTAACATTTTCTCACACTCGTGAAAAAGTTCAAGAAATGTTATTTTAAGACACTTTATAAAGAGTTGGATTTAAATTACTAAAATTTTACCACAGTGACTAATAATCATTATGTTACTAAATTTGGAATAACACTGGCATTTCATTAAAATGCTAATGCTCTATGAGTGAGATTTTAACTAGAAGAAAAGAAATAAACTTTTCAATTGCATGAAACTGTATAATTCAAACACTATAATTCCATCCAGTCCCCTACTATATTGTTACATTAACATATAGATTATGATACTTTTTAGAAAAATAAAATATTTATGTGTCTGAAGTGTAATGAAATTAAGGCTATCTATAAGAATCATACCATGGTTAATGCTTTGAGAGAAATTGTATCATCAATGTTCTTAATATCAGTCTTTTGTTTTTTCTTTCTCACATCAGTCCAAGTATTTTTTCCCCGAGGTTCTCTTTAAGGAGGGTGAATTTGACCAATCCATTTCTTTTGGTAGTGAGATTATATTGTTGTTTTTAATGAAGGGAGTGGCTTCTTCGATGTTATTAAAAGTCCTCATGTCATTATTATGACGAATTCTGATTTTGGCAGGGTATACAAGTTGTGACTTTATTTTGTTTTATTTTAGGAATTTCACTAAGGGCCAAGTTCTCTTTCTTTGTTCCAAGACTCTTAATGAAAAGTCATTATCAAATCTTATTTGGGATTGCTTGTAAGTAAGTGGACTTTTCCTCCATGCAGATCTCAAGATCAGCTCTTTGTCCATAAAAGACAGAAATTTAACCACTATAGATCTTGGAGATGACTTAGATGAAATAGGAAGCGGTTTTCCAATGGCTCTGTGTGCTCTTTCAATTCTATAAGATAAGCCCTCTTTCAGCTCTAAGATTTCAGGTAACCAAGAATTCAAGAATGAGATGATGTCCTCTCCTTCGGTCTTCTCTGGGATTCCAAAAATTCTTATGTTTGTTCTTCTTTCCCTATTCTCAATATCATCTATTTTGTTTATTAGCCAAGTATTCTGTTGTAGTAGAAATTCACTATGAAGTTCTTCTTCTTTTAGCCTTCCGTCGATATCATTTAGAGATGTTTCGATGTCTGACATTTTTAGTTGCTGCTGCTGTAGAATTTCCTTAAAGACTTCAGTTTGCTTTTGGCAATTTTCTTTAAGGTTTTCTAGGTTTTCAGTAAATCTGTCCATCTTCCGAGATAAATCTTGAAGGGTAGCTGATATCAGTTGGATTTCTCTTTTCAGAGTAGAGTCTGAGTGAGAGTTCTTGGAGTTGCTCATTTCCACACAGCTTAGTTAGTCTTCAGGTTTTTTTGACAGGAAAACTTCGGAATTTCTTCTTCAAAATTGGTGGTACTATTGCTAATAGTTTCTCATATAAGATTTATCAAGAATTATTTGGTAATAATAAGATTTTCCTGTTATTTCTAGTATGAATATGTGGAGCTCAAAAATTTGCTGCTTTCAGTTAGGCATTAGGCTCCACCCCCCCTTTTGAGTTGAGTTCGGAAGGTGGCAAAAGAGGAAACATCTTTAAGGTAAATGGGGAAAGATTGCCAGAGTTTGGGTGCAAGAATAGAGAAGGAATGGTCGGTAAAGAGCAGTTTAGTTTAGAGTGTCTGGAGTCAGAAAGTTAATTGGGAAAGGATGTGGAGGTTGTAGGAGGTGGTTGTATTATGGAGTTTGCCTGCAAGATGCAGAAAGGCACCTTCGATGAAGTAGTTTGAAAACAACAGACCCTAAGAATAGCTCAGCTCTGTAGGAGACTGATAACCATTTGGCCTTGGAGAGGGTGGTGTTCCTATGGGATGAGTTTTTAATTAATTGATAGATTTTATTTTCAGCGAACTGTATTGTGGATGAGTTATTTCAGAGGCTATGGCTATGATGGAGAGCCCATTTTCAAGTTCAGCAAGGATGAATCTTTTACCTATTGCAGCTTTAGCTGGTCTGGAGAAATAGGGAGTCATTTTCAAGGACAAGAATAAAAGAGAACTGATCTTTTTCCTGGTGTTTTCAATGTGGATTTGGGAGTTAGGGGACTGGATTTGTGTGATCTTGTACAGCTGTCGATCAACTGCCTAGTCAACCATATGCAGTCAGTTAGGCAGCTGTTGACATACAATTCATTTAACTGGGTCACTATCACTATATATTTATCTATCTATCCATCTATCCATATGTCTATCAATTTATATCTCTGTCTGTATATATGGGTCTACTTCAGAAACCTGAACGCTCACTTACCTGACTTCCAAAACGCCGTGACAAAAAGGCCAATGACCACACAACATTGATGTCCTGAAACACCCACTTTCCACTCCAGGTAAGTAACTGTTTGGTCATCCTGACAAAAAAGTAAACCCAAAGGAAAGCAAACCCACCCATGTGGGGGTCTGCACCCCCCACACCTGGTACAGGATGTTTGGACCCCGCCAATTCACCCCCAGATGATTTGCCCCCTACCGATTTGACCCCAGGCAGTTGGACCTCAATAAAAAAATGTAACATAAGTGAAGCCAATGCACACAAGCTGAGAAGCAGTTAAACATGTTGAAAATAACCTCAAAAAGAAATCGAGAAAAAATAAGTTATAATGGATATCTGTACTGCTTTGTGAAATACAACCATGATCAGACAATAACATTTTGGAGATGTGATAAAAGAACATCCTACAACTGTAAAATGAATACAAAATTGATTTCATTTAATTTTAAAGAAATTATTTATAGTAGATAATAGATTAGTTAACATATCAACATAATAAAAAATAAAAATATACATATTCAATTGATCGAAAACATATGTTATAAAGTATGTTATAAAGTAACAGTAGTCATACTATGTTAAAACATAACACTAGATATTCTATGTTAAAGATTTAAATGTTATATTTATACTAACCAATGTAATAATTAAATAAAATAAAAATATTAATAAAAAATATATTTACAAATAAAAATTAACAGTGTTATTATTGAATAATTGATGAATTAATAACTTAATGATAAAGTACTTAAAAGAATATATTTGGGGTCAAATAGTCTGGGGTCAAATAGTCCGGGGTTGAACTGTCCACTAAAAAAATCACATATACAATACATATAAATTTATACATGAAGTTGTATAGAAATGCATTGGGGTCGAACCGTCCTGGGGCGGACAGTCCGGGGTCAAACTGTCCAGGGTCGAATAGTCACGCTTCCCCCACACCCCCCTAACTAAATATACCAATTCCAAGATCACACTACTGTGGAGGAAAGGGGTAAAGTTCAACAGGATGGCCAAGTGGTTACTTACCTGGAGTGGAGAGTCAGTGCTCTGGGACATCAGTGTTGTGTGGTCGTTGAACATTTTG